>NC_080054.1:14938375-15125875 GCF_026212465.1 Amaranthus tricolor | reverse complement strand
TCACCCACCCATTACTTGACTCACTTACATCTTGCTCATCCAAGTCTTCACTAAGTGCATCCTCAAAGTGCTCACTCCCTTCACCATCATAAACTTCACTAATAACCCCAATTTTAGATGCTTGACCCTTAGATGCTTGAGTATCCTCAACCGTAGACTCTTGATTACCCTTTAACAAAAGGTTATCTTGATGGCTTATGGGGTTTAGTGGGGGACTATGAAGTCTAGGGTTTGGGATAAAAGTAGACAAAAGTTGGGGGTTCTGGGTATTAAAGGAATCTGGGCAGCTGTTTTAGGGACCACATGCCTCAATTTGTTTTTTATATTCAACAGTGCTTTTACCTGCCCTTTTAAAACTTTACTTTGCTACCCTTGTAGTTAAGTCCCTTTCCAACTCTACATCATCACCTACCTTAAGTATATACACAGCTACTGCCCTAAATTTAACACCCAGCCTTGCCATTTCCATCACACTTTCATCACTATTTACCCTTTTCAAACCCACCTCAAATTGCATACAAGTTGGGCTCATAAAAAACAAAGAATGTTCATAATCAACCCCAACCAAGAAATTAGGTCTTCACCAATTACAACCTTCACCACCAACATAATCTAAATCATTGTTTGTCCATTTGAATTTATCCTCAAACCAAAATTTTGCAGTAAATTTTTCAAAAACACCAGACTAAACCGAAAAAAGGGCAAAATCAACAACTAATACCATCCAAAACCAACAGATTGCAAAAAAATTAAAGTTAAATGCTAGTGAATTAATAAGGGGAAATAGACATTACCATTGAAGAACCGAAATTGAGCAGCGCCTTGGACTTCCTCACCTTCAATAGATCTTCTTCAACACCGAGACCTTGTTCTTCACGTTCAACTAAATTTTTAGGGTTTGATTTTGAATTTGGGGAAGGTTCTATGGGGGGTTAGTAATGGAGGATGGGGGAGGATGATGGGTTATTTTTAAAGAGTTGAGTAAAAAAAAAAGAAAAAAATAAATAAAGGGGATACATGTTGCTGCCGGTTACCAGGAAGGTGGCCGGGTATATTTTGAACAAATTAGGAGAATAGTTGGGATTATTAAAAAATAATTGATAGTTGGGATTAATTTTGGCCAATGGGTGATAGTTGGGATTAATTTCAGCAAATTTTTCTTATTTTTAATAGTTTAGTTGTTAAATAAATTCACACTAATAACTTAATATGCTATTAATAGTGTCCAAATTAATATTTTCACAAGTAGCTACTAAAATTTATTTCTCTTGAAATAAGTCTCAATAGTTAACATTTCTAACGTAAAAGCAAATAAATCAAACAAGCAAATATTCTAATTATGAATCAAGTAAAACTGTATTCTTTGGATAAATTTCCAAATTCAAGAAATTCACCAAAATCAATATTTCAAATTTAGAAAAGCAAGTCAAACTTATTAAGTTTACAAAAATCAATATTCTAATTAATAAAAACAAATAAAACTTATAATTTTACAAAAATCAATATTTCTAGTTATAAAACAAGTAATACTTTATAATTTCACCAAAATCAATACTACTAGATATAAAACAAGTAAAACTTGTATTTTCACTAAAATTAATATTTCTTATTATAAAACAAATAAATTTTATCTTTTAATATTTTCATAAAATCAAAATTTCACTCATAATTCTAAAAAGCAAGTTCATTAAAAACACTTTTATATCTTTTTACATAAACTTTTGTCAAACCGTCGTTAACTAAAGAAATATTTTGTACAAACTTGTTAATATAATATCACAAGAGTTACTTTTATTATAAAATCTCATACATTCAAAAAAACACTTTAATATTTAAGAACTCAAAAAAATTTCTCAAAAATATCTTTTTAATCGTTATTTTATTATCATAAAAATAGCTTGTGATAATTTTTTTTTTTTTTTTGCAAAGTAAATTTTATAAAATGTCAGAAAAAAGCCAAAACTTTTTCTCTTAGTCTCAAAACCATAGGCATGGCAACCCACCTAAGCTCAAAAGGATCAAAGCCTCTTATCGTATGCTAGGGGAGCGCAGTGTCACGTGTCGACTCTTTCCCTAGTCTTACGTGTGCCACTTGCTTACACTCCCGTCGTAAGACAAGTCAGGCAAACCCCAAAGGTGTATTGCTAAACGATGTAGTTGGTGTGTTTGTGTGGATTTGGCTAAGACTTTAAGAAGATGTGAAGTAGGAACACAAGAATTGGGAAATGTAAGTGAGGTTTATGTATTGCACAAGCAAGGCTTTACAAGTGAACTCTCAAGTTGTTGGGTACAAATGAATGCCTTGGGGTATTTATAGGCAACACCCCTTTCTACTTGTCCTACTTCTAGAACATTCTAACCTCCTCAAATGGAGGGATCTAGATTACATATTTCTAGAGAGTTCTACACAATTACAAGTGTTAAGGTACTCTAAAGTATGTACAAGAGTTGCCTAGAGAATTCTAGACACTAGATATTTACAAGGCTCCTTCAAGAGTTCTCTGGAACCTTCTAGAGTTCTCCGGAACCTTCTAGTGTTCTCCGGAACCTTTTTGATGATTCCGGAAGTCTCTATAACCTCCTTTTGATGTAAGACACCCGGATACCAAGTTTCGTGCTTCTGTCTTGTGTGGGGGCTACGAGCCATGCGTGACAGCAGGCCTCAAAATACTAAACTAGTGTTTTGCCTATACAAAGCACAACAAATGCCCAAGGCCAATGGCTATTACAATCAGTAGACAATACAAATCTAAGTGATAAGAATCCAATACAGCATTATAATGCATTGATAATTGCACCTACACAAACACACAGCATTATAGCTGAACCATCAACATCATAGTGATATCATCCTCAACATAACAATGGAAGATCACCAGCCCAACATCATCATAGCTAAACCAGAAACATCCCAGCATATCGGCAGGGGCCGCATTGACCAGCATCTCTTCATGCATTTTCACGGGCAGGCAACAAGACCAAACCCCACCTTCAGCGGCCTGCAACATCAGACACTTAGTACCCTCCAGTTGCATCGTAGTCTTCAACACCACAGCAGGTGCACACACTACTCGCCGAGTGACTTATGAGTATTTTAGGGCCTTTTTAAATCATACTAAATCCTTTAGTTAAAATAATTAACATAATCACTTAAAAAAATAGAAACCTTACACAATAATTTAGAAATTTACTATAATTTTAAGAATAAACTTTAATAGTATAACAATAACATTCTTAGTGGAATATAATCATACTTAATAAAATATGTTTATAAAATAACATACTACCTTATAAACTAATTTAAAGGCTGACATAAACATATTAACAAAAATTCTAACATAAAAATTCTTAAATATAATAACATTCCTAATGTAATACATAACTCATAAATATACTAACACTAGTTTATAACATAAATTATACTTAATATTACTAGAATATAATTTTCACCAACTTCCTCAACTTGTTCAAAGATTACAAAATTAACATACTAAAAATACTTTTACCATAAACATACTTAATATAATCTTAATCATAATTTCATTAAACTAACTTCCTACTTAAAAGATAGGGTAAGATGTTATACCATAATGTAAAATTCCACATAAAGAGTAGAGTAAGATGTTTTACCATACTAACACCAAGGATTAGTACCAAATATAATAAGTAAATATGATCCTAGCTCCAACCTAAGAACTACAAGCTCCAATGCTCAAAGCTACAAAATGATAATCTTCTAAGTACCCAAAATAATACCCAATATGCTCCCAATGATGATAATTTAAGCTAGAAAAGTGATGTATTATGCTACTTCCTCTTGATTTTTTTTCAACTAATAATAAGGTATTAAGTTATTAAGATTTTAATGAAGTAAAATTATAAGAAAGATTGTTAGAAAGATTTGATGATAGTGGTTTAAGTGATCTTATGACAAAAGGGGTATTTATAAAATTGTATGAAATAGAGTGTTACCAGTATAGAAGAAGGCTAACTTGTATAAATGATTAATAGTATGTAAGTGAATGTATAAGAGATTAGAGTGTGTAAGTGAATGTGTAAGAGATTGATGTGTAGAAGAAGGTTAACTTGTGTAAGGAAATAATGGTAGCTTGTGTAAGTGATGAACATCATGGGGTTAAACATAAAAGATTTTATTTCATTACATTTTTGTTCTAGTTTGTACAAGTGGATATGCTTTATAATAATGAGTAAATTTAATTAACGTTTGATTATGAAAATATGATAGTTTATTTGGAAAATTTTGCTTAAAACTATACTTAAAGTTAATAATAAAATATTGCTAATCTTTAGGTATAAAATAATTAAATCAAGGTTATAAGGTTAAAATAATAAGTTGTAAAGTCATTTTAAGGAAAGGAAATCAAAACATAACTTTTCAACAAAACCGAAAAAATAAAAATTTGCTTTTTGCAATATAAAATAATAAAATAATATTTTAGTATTTAAAAAAAATAATTTTAAGGAAATTAATATCTAAAATTTAATATTTTGAAGAAACTATAAAATTGGAATAAGGTTTGGGAAATAAAGATGATTTGATAATACATAAGCTATGAAAAGGTTAAGAAAATCTTTAAGTTTATCCTCGCATACAAAGTCTCTAGTTTAATTCTTTCATTTATCATAACTTTTTCACTTTCATTGTGAAAATAGACCTTCTAGTTTGGAAGGAGTAACGGTGGTTCCATCATGATACAGGTCGTTTACTAGAGCAGCAAAAAGAATGGCGCCCACTTCATCTGGCAAGGAAGTAGATTTGGGTCAGAACCGTAACTATGGCAGACCACAATATTGCTCCGGCTCAAGGCCTCTGAACTACTTTATTTGTCTTGGGTAGAGTGCTACACTAGATAAAGACTTATCTAGGCTTACGAAGCATTGTGCTTTACCCGATGAATATTCAATCGTGAAGCCAGGGAAGAAAGACAGTATTAAGCATATGCCAGAAGGGTGCATCAGATTTATCAGGACGTTATAGAAACGGGTTTGAGGTTTCCCCTTCTGTAACACCCCGATATTTTCCCGATTTTTTTTTCCCCGATATATTTAATAATTTACTAGTAATATTATATATATATATATATATATATATATATATATATATATATATATATATATATATATATATATATATATATATATATATATATATATATATATATATTTTATTTATTATTGGGCTTGGTCATGAGATTTGCAATCCTTTTTGGCAATTAGAATTATTTGGGCCCAAACTTTTCCTTAACCCATCTTTTATTTTCAAAAAAAAAAATAGGAGGGACTCTTGGTGGAGCTTGTAACTCCCTTAGGGTAATGAAGGATCAAGGCATTAATCCCATATAATTAACCCTTCTTAATTCCTTAATCATTTTCATTTTGACATCCTTTCATTTCTAAATTTTCCAAGGACAAAAAAAAACATATCCTTTCAAAATTCCTCCTAATCCACATTCCTAACTCCATTACACTTGGTCATTAGGTGTTTTCCTTTACAATTGAAGTCGATTCGTGACCGGGAATTGAATAGGACGCTTGAGAGTTGGTTATCTTGCTTAAGTAAGTTAAGTTGCAGGTCTGGGGAGTGAGGATTGTCCCTTGGAGAAATAAATCGTTAAGGATACAGAAGTCTTGATAAGAACTTCTAATAAAGTTTAAAAAAAATATTTGGTTTTATGAGGCGATTTCGTTCTCAAGTTGTAATAAGTAGATTTAATTTTTTCGTTCTTGTCCACTGCTAAGAATTTCTTATATCTAGTAGTTTATAATAACACTAATAGAACTCGATCCGCAAGCTTTTCCTTGATTTCAAATCCGCTTTATAACTGCCTTCTAACATCCTCGTTTGACTCGGACTATATTTACCTTTCTTTAAAAAGGTCGTCTTCTCTTTTCAAACGATCCGAGTTATTCCGAGATGTTACACCTTCACCCATTCGCCATTGAGGTGCTCAACTCGTACAACATAATAGTATCCGAGTTGTATCCCAATGGTTGTAGTTGTATTGTAGGTTTTGTTATTATTTGTATAGCTTTAGGTATAAAGTCGACTTTTACGGCATTTAGGAATATGTTTAGGCTTAAAAAGTGTATAGCCATACAAGGTTTAGGTTGGCTAACCTTGCAATATAGGAGGGGGTTTTTGCCAGTTGATGGTTGAAGGATACTATGAAGTGAGTCAAGAATGACTCTATTTTCCTATATCATGCCGATCCTTGGCCGATCAAGACATGTCACGATGAGCAGCTGAACTTTCAATTCAACTAGAACGTCCCCTAATGCAACTTAGACGAAATTTTGATTATAGAATATGTCACAGAACTTGTAAAGTATGGAGTCTTCAAACTGGTTAGTTCAAAGGAACTTTGCATTGACTTTGGACAATCTTTGGAATGAGTTCTTTTTGTCGACTTTAGGTCTTAATCTGAAATACTCTTAGGGTGAATCAGTGTCTTCTATTATTAATTTTATAGTAATCGGCTCCTTACCTTTTTTTTTTTTTTTTTTTGCAGTCGTCACCTTGACGAGTTAGAGAAGAGATACCCTAAGATCATGAATTCGTTAAATTTTGCTCAAAAGATGGTCGAATTTAGTAAAAGGAAGGCTCAATCTAATAAGACTCCTTTTCCTCAACTCCTAATGTAATTCTTGGATCTCTTAAGGTCGAATACAAAGTGGCTAAGAAGAGGGTCAATGAGCTTTATGGAAAATTGATCATAAAAAATGATCAAGTGATGAATCACACCCGAGAGAACAAGGGTCTTGGCCACCCCATGGACGGCATGCAGGAAAGGTGTTGATTCCTTAAAGAGGCACTGCTTGTTCGGGAGAAGTAGCTATCAATGATTACTATAATTTTGTTTTAAGACAGAGTTTCAAGTTTTGAAAACTTGTTTTTTTATACTTAGTGCTAAAATTGCATGAATCAAAGATTTGTTTTACTAATTGTTCTCATCATGGTTAAACCTTCTATACTTAAGGAAAATATGGTTTTGACTTTCATCAATGGGGAGAATGAAGACTCAACTCCTTTAAGTGCTGATATTCAAAACTCATATTAAATTAATCAATAAATTAAGTAATTACATTTAGTTGATTAATAAGTCCAATGTCATATTTAGTAATAAATTCTTTTAAATGATATTTTAATTGAAAAATGTTTAGTCTAAAATTGATTAAGTCTTTTGTCTTAAGGTTAAATAAATTAGACTAAGTATTATTCTAGATTGAACTATGGTTTTTAGTCTTGAATTATTTGCTAAATTAAGAAAATCAATTTACCTAGTTAAATAAAACTAATTTGTGTTAAATATAAACCTTGCTAAAAAATGTGGAACCGAGTTCCTAAGATTATGGATATGTTGTCAAGCGTCCTACATTATAGGAAAAGGTAGTTTGTAGAATGTTCTATAGTCTTTGTTATAAAACGTTTTTGAAGTCTGAAAAAATGAATCAATCTAAGTAGAGTCAAATTGAACTTAGAAGAATAATTGTAATATCACATGGTTGTTGCTATTAATAGAACTAACTTGTCAGGATTGTATAAGTATTTAAGAAGCTAAAAATAGCTAAAGGCGTTTTGGTCAAGAAGTCCAAAGGAGCGTATAACTAACTTGCAGTACAAGGCTTTAAAAATCAATCCCAAAATGACTGGAAGTAAGATAAATAAGGAGATGAAGCTTATTGTTCAAAACGGCTAGTTAAGGAGGCGTCCTATATATTGAAGATTCCTCAAAAATTTGAAAGAATACAATTACATACTCTATCTAATTTCTCTAAGTCTTAAAGTCTAAAAAGAGTTGTAATCTTATTCTTCATTAGTTTTCTAACTCTCACAATTATAATAGGTTTTAGAGTTTCAAAAGAGTTAGATTAGTTTTGTAATTTTAATTACGCCTCTTCTCTTCAAATATTCTAAAAGTATTTAGTTTGTTTGATTATTGGTGAGATTGGGTTTAGATCTTTTATTAAAGGAACTTGTAGATCGTTCTTCAAGGGGAAGAAACATGGTGAGAGAAGATAGAGAGATCTTCTTAGCGATCTAGGTTCTATTAATAAAAGAGGATGAATCCTAACGGTTGGAAAGGAACCCATAGGCAGGGAGTAGGCTAATGATAGCTAAACCTCGATAACAAATCTCTTGTCTTATCTATATTTTAATTTCGCATTTAATTTTTAAATTTGTTATTCAACCTAAGAACGATTTTTTCAGAAAAATGTTGGAAATGTTTCACATGCTCTTGAGCTAACAATAAAGGAAAAATTTTAAACGAGCATGCTCTCTATTTATTCCCATCCCTCTAGAGAGTAATCAATATCCTATCAACCTTCAATTGGTATCAGAGTTGAGTTTCACGGGTGAATATTAACAATAACATGATGGATTGGACTGGAGAAGATTTGTTTTCTCAAGGTCATTTGTGCTCTAAGCCTCCCTTGTTTTGTGGAATAAATTTTCACATTGGAAATATTGATGAATATGTTTGTAATATATCAAGACATTGATTTATGGGACATCATCACTAAAGGACCTAAGGTTCCTATGAAAATGGACTCGAATAAAATAATGTTCAAAAGTCAAAATTCGATCAATATTAACAAAGTGATTTGGAAGTCGTGTCCAAGAACTATATGATGTGCTCTAAATGGTACCGAGATCAATAGGGTTTTATCATGTACAAGTGCCAAGATAATGTAGGATAAATTGATCGTGACATATGAAGGAATTAGCCAAGTCAAAGGACACAAAGATCCAACATCCTAATGCTTCAATATGAAATGTTCAAGATGAAAAAGGATGAGAATATTTAAGAGATGTTTACTAGTTTTACATTAATTACTAATAGTTTGAACTCTTTTGGTACAACTTTTTCTAATGCAGAGAAGGTCCAAAAGGTCTTAAGACGTCTGCCAAGATCTTAATGGGGTCCAAAAGTCACCACCATAGAAGAAGCCCAAGATTTGAGAGTGCTATCACTTGATGATCTTCTTGGAAAACTCACTACTCATGAGCTTACCCTACATGATAATAAAGAAAGTGATGTCATACCATCCATGAGGAATCTTGCACCCAAGGCAAAGAAATGTGATGAATTCTCAAGTAAAAATGAAGTGATGATGAGGAAGATCCCTTTGCCCTAATTACCAGAGGTCTAGAAGGAAAATGAGAATCAGGAAAAGATTCAAAAGATACAAATCTAGAAATGACTACAAAGGTAAGTCCTCCTCTAATTCCAATTCTAAATCTAACAAACTTGCTTTTATTGAGTGTGGATCCACATAACATCTTGTAAAAGAATGTCCCAAAAATAAGAAGGAACATTACAAGAAGAACAAAAAGAAACAAGCATTGATTGCTAAATGGAATGACTCTCAGGGGTCAAGTGAATCGAAAAACAATGATGAACAAGCTCATTTGTTTTTATGGCTAATAGTGATAAAGAGGACGACGAAGAAGACAACTCTAAAAAGGTACTAGACTTTCTTAAATGTTGCTCTAAAGATGATTTAATTAAAACTCTTTTCGATATGTTTCAAATTGAAAAAATCATAAAAACGAAAAGAAAATATAGAAGATAGGATACGTCACTATGCTGAAGGTGTTGAAGACCTTATAAAGAAAAATGATATGTTTATGGCTGAAAGAATAAATTTTGAAGAGAGTATCAAGGTCTTAAAAGAACAGAATATCAATCAAATGAAACAACTCATTAAACTCCAGAATAAAAATTATGATCTTGAGGCTGAACTCAAGACTTTGAGATATGAGTCTGAGAAAAATCTACAATCTTGAGTAAGTTAAACGATTTCGAATTTAAGTTTGTTAAAAAGCTTACTCGATAAATTGCAATCAAATGATAAACATGCTATTGGTTATAACAATGCTAAAAATAACTATAAGAGTCACAACACCTTTGTTAAAAGTTCATCTAAATATAGATGTGCGCTTACTTGCTCTTATTGTTCCAAGCTAGGACATCTAAAGTTTGCATGTCCCTACAGACATAAGGACAATTATATTATAAAGGATACCTTTCATTATGAGCTACGTGAATAGGTAAAACAAATACGGGTTGCAAAAGGGACAAGACCACCTAACATGGTTCATCCCAAGTAAGTATGCACCCAAATTTGTAACTTAATCAGCTAAGTAAGGTTGAGAAAGGTTTTTTTTTTTTTTTTGCGTAAAACAAAAATAGACTTGGATAGTGGATGTTCGATGAATATAAGTGGTAAAGCCTCATTATTTCGGTTAGAATTGATCGTGGAAGAGAGTTTGATCAGTTAGGCATCAATTTCTTTTGTGAAAAATATGGTATAACTCATAACTTTTCAGCTTCTAGGGCATCACAACAAAATGGTGTGGTTGAAAGGAAATACCGCACTTTAGAAGAAATGGCTAGGACTATACTCATTGAAAATAGATTAGCCAAACACTATTGGGCCGAAGCAGTTAATACAATAAATTATGTACTTAATAAATGTCTCATTCGACATATTTTAAAGAAGACCCCCAATGAGCTATTTGAAGGAAGAAAACCAAACATAGCTTACGTTAGACCATTTAGATGTAAGTGCTTCTTTTATAATAATGATAAGGATAACTTAGGTAAGTTTGATATACAAAGTGATAAAGGTATCTTCCTAGGATAATCATTGAATAGCAAAGCTTATAGAGTGCTAAATAAGCGTACAAGTATGGCAGAAAAAAGCATACATATGGTGTTTGGTGAATCGAACAATGGAATATTAAGTGAAGGATTTAATGAGTTAAACCTTAACAAGCACTTTGGTGATGTAAGTGATATTGAATTAGATGCCAATGATCAAAATAAAGTGAGAAGAAGAATATACAGTAGCCAACACAAAGTATCAAAGAGGTTGAAGAAAAACTGGTTGAGCGCATTGAAGACTTCGAGCCTGATCTTGAGATCAATGCTCATGACTTGGAAAGACAACCTGAACATACTGGTTTTGACGCTCCAACTAAAGACTCCTCAATGAAAGTAAGAACCAGCTCTCTCAATGATTATAAACCATCCATACTAAGACGTCTGGAGAACATTATTAGTGATCCAAATAAAGGTACATATACTCGATCCTCTCATTCAAATTTATGTGCATTTTCTGCTTTTGTTTCTCTTGTAGAACTGAAGGATGTTAAAGAAGACATAAAGGAACCAGATTCGATCATTGCATTACTACAAATCGTCACTTTTGCCACTAATTATGCCACATGAATTCAAAATATGTGGCCAGTTTTGATCTATCCACGGGAAAAATAGGTTTCAAGACAATATCACAATCATACCCAAAACTTTTGCCACGGGTAAATATATATCGTGGCAAAGATGCACTTGTACCACAAATTATGCCACGGGTAAATATATATTGTGGCAAATAAACACTTGTGCCACGGGTAAATTAATATCATGGCAAAAAAGCCCTTGCGCCACAAATCATGCCACGGGAAATTTTTTGTGGCAAACAAAAACTTGTACCAAAAATTATGTCACGGGTAAATATTTATCGTGACAAAAAAATGTGTGCCACCAATTACGTCACGAGTAAACATTTATCGTGGCAAATAAAGACTTATAGGTCAGGGGTAAATAGCTATTGTGGGATTGTGTTATAAGTTATAACACCTGAATTTGAAATTTATCGCAAATTTTAATCTTGCCACGGAAATAGTATATTTTAAGAGAAAATTAAAGAAATAAAAAAAGTTTATTAATGATTTAAATTCAAAATCTTCATCCAACTTAATTAATTAGTTCTATATTTATTTGAAAATAAGTAATTATTTTCCCTTGTTTTTTAATTTAATATAAGAAGAAAATTCTTGAAACAATGATTCAATTCAATATATTTTAAACAAAGACATTTAAAAAAAATTTTGAAAATCTTTTTTCACTTACCAAATACTCAAACTAGACCTTAAACAATGATTTTAGCTAAGATTAAAGTATTTTCAACAAAAGAGAGTAAGGTTGTTTCTAACCTATTTCAAGACTTTTCCAATTTTTAATTTAGTGAATATCAAATCATATCATCCTCTTCAATTCAAGAAACACATGAAAAATGTTCTTTTCTTTCTCTAACTGTGCTGCACTACAAAAAAAGGAACAATTTCGACTAAAAGTTTCCGACTAATTCAAAATAGTCGGGAATTTTCGACTAACATTCCGACTGTCAAGCGTTAGTCAGAAATTGCTACTAAATCAATTTTTGGTCGGAATTTTAAATTGGAACAAAAACGAAAAATTTTAATTGAAAATTTCCGACTGAATTTTAGTCAGAAAAATTCCTACCATTTTTCGACTAAAATTCAGTCGGTAAAAATTTCTGTGATTACTCCATATGAACAAACATTATAGAACACTTGGCTTGTCAACTGTCGTTTCCTCCCTAATATTAGTTAGGGGATATTATGGAGTAATTTTTTGACATAAAAATAATACAACTACTAATATTAAAATAATACAACTACTAATACACAATTACAACTAATAATATGCTAATAATACACTAATATGAGTAATAATATATTAATTCTACATTAATTCGACTAATTATATACGAGTACAACTAATATTAGACTAATGATACACTACTACTACTAACATACTAATATTACACTAAGACGACTAATTACGACTACATCATAATAATAATAATAATAATAATTATTATTATTATTATTATTATTATTATTATTATTATTATTATTATTATTATTATTATTATTATTATTAAAGTGTAATGTTATAAGTATACTAACATTATTTAGATTATCACTAAATAATTAATGGCCTAGTAATTGGAGTGTGTATACCAACCTGGAAGTCTTGGGTTCAAATCATACTTAAGGCATTTGTGTGGAAGGAATATTATTAATTGTTAACATTAAATCCATACTACTAGTTGAATTTCTCTGTTTACGAGTCTAATTGTATAAATGATTTGTAGCCACGTGTTGTGCATGTGGTAACCGAATATAATTTACAATGAATCATTGTATGTAGCAGAAGACTATGATTAGCCACTAGCTAGTAAATGCATGTGGCAGAATAAAATAATTAGCCACGATCACTTGTGCCACGGTTGTCTCTAACTTAAATTCTTGTGGTTGGACATCACAGCCATGGGAAATTCTTACTTGTGCCACAATTTCTACTGTGGCACAAGTGATGATTTGTAGTAGTGTTGCTATGTAAAGTGAACTCAATGAGTTTGAAAGAAACAACGTTTGGGATCTAGTTGAAAGGCTAAAGGATTGTACCATCATCGGAACAAGATGGATCGTTTGAAACAAGCTAAATGAGGATGGAGAGATCATAAAGAACAAAGCAAGGCTAGTAGCTCAAGGATATAATAAAAAAGAAGGTATTGATTATGATATAACTTTTGCATCCGTAGCATGGTTAGAATCCATTCGAATCATACTTGCTTTTGCTTCCTATATGAATATAAAATTATACCAAATGGATGTTAAATGTGCATTTTTAAATGGCTACTTACAAGAGAAAGTCTATGTTAAACAACCAGGTTTTGAAAATTTGAATATGCCTAATCATGTATTTAAACTAAACAAAGCATTAAACGATAAGAAAAAAGCTCTAAAGGCTTGGTATGACAAATTTAGCTCACATTTACTTAAGGATAACTTTCAAAAAGGTAAAATTGATAATAAGTTCTTTATGAAAACAAAAGGGAAAGATCTTCTTATAGTTCAAATATATGTTGATGATATATTATTGGAGCTACTAATGATTCTTTATATAAGGTATTTTCTAAGATTATGTGAAAGGAATTCAAAATGAGCATGATAGGAGACTTAACATTCTTTCTTGGACTACAAATAAAGCAAAAGAAGAATGGCATATTTATTTGTCAAAGTAAGTATGTTAAAGATCTTATAAAGAAGTACAATATGGACCAATGAAAAAGTGCTTATACACCTATGAGTGCAACAGTTAGCTTAGATCAAGATCTAAATGGTAAAAGTGTTGATCAAATGTCTTATAGAGATATGATTGGTTCACTATTGTATTTAACAGCTAGTCTTGCGCATATAATATTTAGTTTTTGCTTATGTGCTCGTTTTCAAACTAACCCAAAAGAATCTCACTTAACGGCAGTTAAGAGAATCTTTAAATATTTACATGGGGTTAAAGACTTTGATCAATGGTACCCCAGTAGTGGCGATTTCGCTTCGATTGGTTTTTCAGATACAGATTTTGCGGGGTATAAGGTGAAAAAAAGAGTACTTCAGAATCGTGTCTATTTTTAGGATCATCTTTAATTTCATGGCATTCTAAAAGGAAAAATTCAGTAGCTTTGTCAACAGTCAAAGCTTAATATATAGTAGCCGGTGCATGTTGCTCTCAAATACTATGGATTGCACAACACCCTCGAGATCTTGGAATAAATCTCAATGGCATACTAATTAAGTGTGGTAATACTAGTGCGATTTGCATGACTAAGAATCTGGTGCAACATTCACGTATAAAGCACATTAAGGTGTGTCATTATTTCATACGTGATCATGTGGAAAAAGGTAATGTAACTCTATCTTCTATTCCTACGCAAAATCAGTTAACCGATATTTTTACGAAGCCTTAAGTCCATATCGTTTTGCATATATACGTATGGAACTTGGAAAGCTAAATGAAGTGCCATGATATAATGTGAGTATATTAAATATTATGCATGTGTTATAGGGGAGTAATTTAGGTAATTACTGTGTATTTGCATAAACACGTTATGTGAAAAATTTTTGTGTGATATTTACTTGTGTGTGAACGTATTTGAAATAACATTATAAAATCAATATTTTTCATATGTATATAATAGTGATATGTGGAAATGCATGTAGCATAAAAATATATGTTTAAGTATATTTAAGAATTGAAAAATTAATTTCAATTTCTTAATATATTTTGTTTACATATAAGAATTTGGGATTAAAAAATTATTAAGTATCTCTAATAAATTGTGAACACTTAGTGTTTTTAACTAAATACTTAGTCTTTAATAAAATTGGGTTCAAAATACAACATTACTATTTGGTTTATGAATCTTGTTCAAAACTAATTAACCTTAAATGACCCTTATGATTTTATTTCCATATACACTCCCTCACATCACTCAAAGAATAAAAAACCTTTCTAATTTCTGATTTCCCCTTCCCAATTGATAATGACAATTTCTAAGTGGTCAATCACCACTTTATTGCTTTCAAATCAAAGAGCACTATCTCTATTTAATCCTTGTGAATCGTTCTTCATACTTGCCCATTTCAAAAATCCCTTCTATACTTGCTTTCTCCTTCAAAAACTGAACTTTTCTGAAACTCTTAAAGAACTCAACCATGGCACCCAAAAGGAAAATCACTCAATCATCCAAGAAAGTCGAGAAAGGAAAATCATCTGCTAGGTCTCCAGAGCTTGAAACGTCCACACCTTCCATTCCATCTCTACTTAACACTCTTGAGTTGCCAAAACTTGGTTCGAAAATCATATTGCGTTTGGTAAGTGGATAGACATTTTTAAACACCGTTCACTCTTTTTTGTTGATATTCTTGATTATTCATTTTTCTTGTTCAAAGATTTCAAAGTTGTTTCCTATTTCATTCAAACTACTCCAAGAAAGTTGTTGGACCCAGGTTCAATAACTTATGCTATTCTTGTTAAGATCTTCTATTGCAATCTTTCTTTTACTACAATTGATGGGTTTTTGGCCTTGATAAGTTTTGTCAAGGGCTAAGAGATTATTATCTCTAAAACCCTAAGCAATAAACTCTTTAAATTTTCAAATGACGTTAATGATTCTAATCCTACTTATGTGGCCTTTGAAAATGCAAAGGATATGTTTGTTCTCTTCTCACATTCTGATTTCTCTCCTACTCGCCAATTGACCCACAATGGGTTAAATCTTATGGTAAGTTGCTACACACCCTCCATGTCAAAACAGTTTACTCTCACCACTCTTCTTGTGAGATAGTTTCAGATGTTCACTTGATCTTAATGGAAGGTTGCCACTTCAAAACCATTGATTATGCCTCCTTCATTATCTCAAATATGTGCTTCTCTAGTTCACCTTTTAGAAACATTGCCCTTTCCTACGACAACCTTTTAACATTTATCTTTGACCGTTGCAGTTTGCTTTCTGATTTGGATGAAGTAGACTACATAGGGCCTCAATCACTTTCCAATAATATTCTTTCCCCACTTGGAATCTTTACAATAAAAATGGGAAGTATGAATTATACTCAAACTAATCTGTTTCTGGAAAGAAAAAAAAAAAAAAAAAAAAAAAAAAAAAAAAAGATCAGGAAGAAAATTTCTCGTCTAGAGCCTCAAATCAAAGATCACACTACTCATTCCTACGTCGAGTCCCTTGACTCCGAGGTGAGTGACAGCAATCTATCTCTTCTTGAACTCCATGGCACGGTTTCCACCGTCACATTTGTGTTGAATTCCTTTATGAAAGAGATGAAGGGAATGGTATTAGAGGAAGTAGTGGAAGAGGAAGAGGTGGCAGAAGAGGCGGTTGTGGAAAAAGAGAAGGACCAGGACCAGGACCAGGAAAAAGAAGAAGAAGAGGAGGAGAAGAAAGAAGAAGAAAAGGTTGTTGCCCCTACGGTCCCAGTGTCTGAATCTGCTAAGGCTACCCCCAAAACTGACGCAGCCACACCATCCCCCAGCAAACCCAAAGCTTCCAAGAAGAGGAAGACTATGTCAAAGAAGTAGTTTTATGTTATTTGATAAACAATTTTAGTTTTCTGCAAATAATATTTTAGTTTTTGATATAAAAAATATCCTAATATTTTTATGACTCCTCATTTCTTTTTGATGAAAGTAAAAAAGGGGGAGAAATATTTCGGTTGTAATAAGTTTTACTTATGCTTTGTATGCACTATATAATGCTTAGCTTAATTAGGTTCATATTCATATGCCTATTTTATGTTCATACTTTACATTGCTTGCTTTACATTGACATGTTTTAGGCTTAGTTCATGTGATTAGTTCCTATGTTGTTCTTGATACTCATATACTTAGTTGTGCTTAATCATTCTAGCGATGTTCATGATGATTTGCATGTCATTGGTTTGATAACTTTGTATGAAATATGGTTGGTTACTTGATTAATAGTAAACTATGATTAATAAGTAAATTATTGCATGTGTTATTGGTCGACATACACATATTGAATGCTTTATCATGATCAATGATTATTACTATTCTGTTTTAAGACAGAGTTCGAAGTTTTGAAAAATTACTTTTTTATACTTAGTATTGAAATTGCGTGAATTAAAAATTTGTTTAAGTAATTTTTCTTATCATGGTTAAACCTTTTATACTTAGTAATATGAATTAGGAAACTATGGTTTTGACTTTCATCAAGGGGGAATTGAAGACTCAACTCCTTTAAGTGATGATATTCAAAACTCATATTAAATTAATCAATAAAATAAGTAAATTACATTTAGTTGATTATGAAGACTCAACTCTCTTAAATAATGATAAAGGGAATTTGAAGACTCAATTCTCTTAAATAATGATAATTCAAAACACATATTGATTAAACAAATAAATTAAGTAATTACATTTAGTTGTTTAAGTAAGTCTAAAATCATATTTGATATACATTTGATAAGTGGTATATATATTTAAGTTCGAAGATGTTGGAATATGCTTAAAGAACTTAAGTTTATCTTAAAGTTGATTTTATAAGTCTTGAAATACGTTTTAAAGTCTTGAAGATAATTACGTTTATAATTAGGTTAATTCGTAATTATATTAGAAATATTTTAATAGGTCAAGGTTCATTAAAATTAATTTTGATATTATTTGAAATTAAGTTTGAATATTTTATTACACGTTTTATCTTAAACGTTTAAATATTTTATATTTGAACTTGAATTTAAATATGTGCTTAAATTAATTTGATGATTAAATATAGTACAAGGTACACTTGTTTTGCTAATTTTAGTACACGGCTATAATTGTATTTAAATTAGTTGTTAAAGAGTTTTCTAGTAATAAGATGATATTTGAATTAACACTAAAAATAGAAAATGACTATTTGAATTAATACTAAAAATAGGAATTAATTTGAATGATTATTTAAACGTTGATAAATCTGGTTTGTGCTTAGTTTTCATTATCTTGTATGCGTACTAACGTGGCAGCATAGCATTGGATATTAAAGACAAATTACAACACACAATGACGAAATTATTTTAGCTGTCAGTACACGTTAGTTTGAAGTTAAGCTCAAGGTCTTGAAGACAGGCGCAGAATGACCAGGTCAACAGAAAATAACGAAAAGGAGCCTTTTTGTTTTCCAAGATGTGTTGAGGCGTAACACTATACATATGAGGCTTCATTTCAGAATTAAGGATACATCTCTATGCACCTCTTCTTACAACTTTCTCTCTTGACTTGAAATTTAGAAATTCTCTAAGTGTTTAAAGAGTTGTAATTCTTAGTTCATCTAACTCTTACATTTGTAATAGGCTTAAGAGTTTTAAAAAGAGTTAGATTAAGTTTAATACGCCTAACCAAGAATACTTTTCAAAGTGTTCAACTTGTGAATCTCTATTGTGAGATTTGGGATTTGCTTTTATTAAAAGGACTTGTAATACGGTTCTTCAAGGGGAAGAACGTGGTGTGAGGAGATAGTGAGATCTTCTTGTTTGTATTAAAGTCAGATTAATAAAAGGCGTTGAAATCCTACGGGTTGAAAGAGAACCCATAGGCGGGGAGTAGGTTGGTTAGAACCGAACCTCGTTAACATATCGTGTGTTATACTTTAAAGTTTATTTTCCGCACATACGTTATTGTTTACGAATTGACTCAAAACTGTTCCAGAAAACATTTTTGATAGACTCCTCAAACTCTTGAGACAAGTTTCCAAACAAAATTTTAAATAGCCCAAACTCTCTATTCACCCTCCTCTAGAGAGTATTCAACCTCCTATTAACTTTCAAATTAATAAGTCAAAAATCATATTGAATAGTAAATTGTTTTAAATGATGTTTTAATTAAAATATGTTTAGTCTAAAAATTACTTAAGTCTTGTGTTTTAAAGTTAAATAAATTAGACTAAGTATTATTCATGATTTGACTATACGGTTTTAGTTTTGCATCAAATTGAATTATTTGCAACATTAAGAAAATCAATTTACTTAGTTAACGAAACTATTTTGTGCTAGATATAGACCTTCCTAATCGAGTTCCTAAGACTAGGGATTTGTTGTCTAGCATCCCTACATTAAAGCACAAGGTAGTTTTTAGAATGTTCTAAAGTCTTTGTTATAAAACATGTATAAGTCTAAAAATGGAACAATCTAACTTGAGTCAAATTGAGTTAAATTGAACTTAAAAGAATAATTGTAATATCACTTGGTTGTTGCCATTATTAGAACTAACTTGACAGGCATAAGTCATAACGAAGCTAAAAATTGCTAAACGCGTTTTGGCCAAGAAGTCCAAAGGAGCGTATAAGTAACTTGTAGTCCAAGGCTTTGAAAGTCAATCCCAACGTAACCATAAGTGAGATAAATAAGTAGATGAAGCTTATTGTTCACAACGGCTACATGAGGGGGCGTCCTATATATTGAAGCTTCGTTAAAACTTTGAAGAATACAATTACATACTCCTATCAAATTTTTCTTAAAGTTTAAAAAGAGTTGTAATCATATTCTTCATTAGTTTTCTAATTCTCATAATTGTAATAGGTTTTAGAGTTTCAAGAAAGTTAGATTAGTTTTGTAATTTTAGTTACTCCTCTTGTCTAGAATACTTTTGTAAGTATTCGGTTTGTTTTCTCATTTGTGAGATTGGGTTTTGATCTTTTATCAAAGGAACTTATAGATTGTTCTTCGAGGGGAAGAACGTGGTGAGAGGAGATAGATAGATCTTCTTATAGTGATCTAGGTTCTAGTAATAAAAGAGGTTGAATAAGGGTTGGAAAGGAAACCATAGGCGGGGAGTAGGCTATTAATAGCTAAACCTTGATAACAAACCGTTTGTCTGGTCTACATTTTAACTCCGCATTTAAGTTTTAGATTTGTTATTCGACCTAAGAATAGTTTTCATCAAACTGTTTAAAATGACTCACAAGCACTTGAGCTAACAGTAAGCGCAAAATTTTAAACGGGCACACTCTATATATACCACATGCTCTAGAGAGTAATCAATCTCCTATCAACCTTCACTGAGCATTCTCAAATCTAGGTATGTGAAAGAGGGCGATTAAGAGGAATTTAGCGACTGCCTCTTTCACTTTGGCAAGATACATCTTCTTACTATCTTCTTTTTCTTCGTACTCACCATTAACTTGACCATTTATCGGCTTTGGTATTTAGTGGAATTTAGTGATACCAGCTTTGGAATCTCGGTAAGGTAATTCTTCAATTAAAGCTTCTTTAGCTTCTAAATCCCATTTAAAATTCACTTGTTTTAAAATTTGGAAAAATACGGAACATCTATCGGCGAACTTAGACACAAATCAACTTAGAGCTGCGATACAACCAGTCAGGCGTTGTACTTACTTGTTTTCTCTTGGTAACTTCATTGCTAGAACTGCTTGAATTTCATCCGAATTTGTCTCAATAACCCTATCATCAAATAGAAAGTCGAGGCATTTTCCCCCAATAACTATGAATACACATTTGTCGGGGTTGAGAAGCATCCCATTAGCCCTCAATGTTTTACAAGTTTCCTCCAAGTCCGCGTCATTATCTGTGACGTTTTTGTTTTTGGCGATCATATCATCGACATAAACTTCTAAATCCCGACTGATTTGATTCTTGAAAATTTTGTTAACAATCCTTTGATAAGTGGCCCCTGCATTCTTGAGGCCGAATGGCAAGACCATATAGCAATACATTCTTATCAGAGTGATAAAGGCTGTGTGGGGTTGATTTTCCGCAGATAGGGGTATTTAGTATCCTGCATTGGCATCCATAAAGCTTAACAGTGTGTGACCTACCGTGGAGTCGGCTAGCTTTTCAATCTTCGGCAAAGGGCAGTCGTCTTTGAGGTAGGCCTTATTCATATTGGTAAAATCTGCGCACATTCTCCATTTGCTCGAAGGCTTCTTTATTAAGACCACATTCACTAGCCTATCTGAGTACTAGCATTCTCGTATAAACCTGGCCTTCAGTAATTTTTCCACTTCATCTTTAGTCGCTTGCACTCTCTCGGCGCCTTGATGCCTCAACTTTTGTATGACCAACTTGAATCCTGGCTTTCTAAGTAATGAGAGGCTACCTCGGGTAGGATCCCCATCATTTCTTTCATAGTTTATGCGAAATACATCACGGTATCTCCTTATTACGGTTAATAATTCTTCCCTAACTTCCTTGGCAAGACTTCGTCCTATGTGTATCTTCTTGTCATCCTACCATACCATAACTTCTTCAAAACCCTGCTCCACAAGCTGGGGCTGTGTTGATATTCAAAATCCTTCATCTCTTATGTGGACGATCAATTTGGCTTGCTCTATTTTTCTTTTCTTGTTATCGGCTTTTCAGCTTCATATTCAGATCCCATCTTCAAAGCTTTAATTTGACATTCACGAGCTATTTTTTGATCCCCATACAAGAGTTCGACTTTACCATCATCCTTCTCGTACTGAATCACCAGTTGGTGTGTTAAGATCACAACCTTGCTTTTGTTGATGAGTGGAAGATCCATGATGATGTTGTTGGGGAACTTGATGTCGACCATGGTAAAGCTAACATGCAGGGTTCGGCCATTTCCTTTCACTCCAAATCAGATTGGCAGAATAATGGTTCCCGATGAGCTAACTCGGCTCCCTCCAAATCCAACCAAGCGTGTCTTGAGCTTTTCTAAGTGTTTCGGTCCATATTCCAGTTACTTTAAAAAATTTATTGTTATGAAATTAGCGGAACTTCCTGTGTCCACAAGGACCCTCCTTACACACATAAGGACGAACTTAAGAGTAAGGACAACGGGTTTTGAGTGAGGGTGTTGGATAAGCTAACCAAATTTATTAATGAATATCGTTTTTGGACTGTCTATTATCTGTTTCTTTGCGTTGCTCATGCAACTTAGCATGTGAATGATATTTCAACAAATCGGTTGGTAGAATGATATTCCAGATATCCTCCTAATATCATATGAATGATTCCCTCTGTTGCTTCAGATTGTTCATTGTTCCTGCTGGAGTGTCTTTCATTTCTTCTGCGATTGTCATCAGAGCGACCATGTGGTCTGTTTTCATCTCTTCTAAAAAAAACGATCCAATTTGCCCTTATTAACCAATTTGTCCAACACTTTCTTCGGTTCACGACATTGCGACAACGTGTGTTCGTCTTGTTTGTGTTATTCACACCATAAATCCATGTTCCTTCTATTTTTGATGTAGATACTCTAGGGAGTGTCTTTCATTATGGAGTAGAAATATCCTTGCGGCTTTTGTTAAATCACACGTCATTTCCTCCATTCTTAATTCATTCGACTCATAGGCCAACTAAGTCTACATTGGACTTCTCCCTACTGTAAGAGTCTGAGTTACGCCGGTTAAGAGTTTTTTTCCTGCGATTTTGAGACTGATTTATTCTTTTTCTTTATCAAATCAAGAGAGGTGCATATACTGGAAGCTTTTATGAACCGTTGTATAATATTCATGGCATCTGAATAAGTGGAGATGTCATGCTCAAGAAATTCCCAGTTCAATTTCGATGTTCTCAAGCCATTTATTAACGTAGGGACCGTGGTAGCATCTGTTGCCGCCGAGATCAATAGAACTTCTTCATGGAACCTTTGTATGTAAGACTTGAATAATTCTCCTTCTTTTTGTATTACGGACATCAGGTGGAGGTTGGACTTTCTTTGCCCTTTAGATGCCACAAAGTGATCCAAAGAAAAAGACTTTAGGGTAGTGACATTGTCAACATTGCCGAGTGGAAGGGCAATATACCAATTTACGACTAGTCCTAAAAAGTTTTGGGAAAAAACTTACACAACATTGCCTCACAAGTAGTGCTCACAGACATATAGGCCCTGTATGATGCAATATGTTCTGCGGGATCATTAGATCCGTAAAATGTTTTGATCGCGGGCACTTTCATCTTATTCCGGTTAGTAACAGATAATATTCGGGCTGACAAGGGTGTTTTAAATATTACTGGTGCCGAAAAGGGCCTCCTCTAGACGCTTCCTATTTGAGGGGGTTGTGGTTCGACTCTTCTTCTTCAACTTAGATTCTCTCCCTTTTCTCTCGGAGTTGAGCATAGTTCAAGCATCTTCCAATTCTTTTTGCTTTCTTCGGTTAATTATGTGCCTGGCATCGAGCTTTGAATTTTCAGGGGCCCAGCTAGGGTCTTAGTTCAACGGATGTTCGAGAATCCGGTTAGGATTCAAGGTGGAGATAACCCGCTGTCGGCGACTCCACATGGTCAGCTGCTAGGACACATGGTCATCGGTATGTCTTCGATTCTAAGTTGTTTCTTGACTATTAGCAATGTCTTCGACTTGTCTTCATACTGGCTGATTAACATTTGATTGTGGAACCTGCAGAAGAGTTGGCAAGGTCCAAATAGCTTGTTGGAGGGATTCCTGGCATCTGGCCATGATGGAAGTAGCAAAGGCATACAAGTCCTGCCTAGTGATAAAGTTGATAAACGAGTTTGGATACGAGGTGGGATCCTGGTCATGGACTGAATTAGCCGAATGTTGTTGTTCAGACTGCCTGGTGTTGGCTCGGGTGTTTCTTTTGGAGTTCATATGGCTTTTAGTTATGTTTCTAAATGTAAGGTGTAATTTTCCCCATAGATGGCGCCAAATGTTTCTGCTAAGAAACTTGTATCAAACTGATTTAAAAGGGGAAGGTCTTGATCAAGAGAATCTTGGTCCTTGTAATCCAAATTTGAGTAAATGGATTAAGTTAATGACTTGCAAAAAAATCGGAGTTACTTGTACGGAGGCTACTTTCCATAAAATCTTCTATGACGCTCAAGTTAGTTATCAAAATAAGAAATGATTATTGAATGCTAGAGTAGTTGAGAGGATTAGGGTTGGCATGCTTACCTTGACTTGATAATAAATGAGGGTATTTATAATGCAATAACTTCTCTGATTTAGGTCATTTAGAGGTATTTTGGTATTTTCACCTCTGAAGGTGGGCCTAAAAAAGCCCTAATAAGTTTTTCACGACTTTATATTTGTTAACTTGACCCATTATCCTAAGGATCCTTTGACCCCATCACAACTAATATTTCAAACTATGTCTATAAGTTTCATTCTAACTCCGCCCAAATCGCATTTATAATTGATTGAACTTAAAAATTTTAAATTATAGCCTCTTCATATATCATTTCTAACAAAACTCAAAACATATTAGTGTTATTTAGTTCAATTTTTTGGTACGAAGAGGCTTGCCCTATTCAATACTCCTATAAGAAACATAAATTAAAAACCTTTTATGGGATTTTTTTTTTGTGAGGAAAATTTGTTTGAATAACCCCATGAAAATAGAAAAAATTTTAATCATTGAAATAATCTTTTAAAATAATATCCTTATATAACCCATAAATTTTAATGGTATAGTATCTTTTTCTGGGTTGGCAACATCTAACAACTCCATTAGTTTAAGTAAAATATATACTCTGGTTGCCAGTCTCTGTCTCTAGAGCCTGCTTCCACCGATCTCTATGAAATCTTACTTATTTCCAATCCAAATCACTTACCCTCAAACATCAAATCTTTCCTTATTTCTGAATCATTTGATGCTCACAATCAGTTCCCAAGCTTATAACAAGTAAGCATTTCTTTAAATAACAATGCTTTTATGAACTATCATTCTATTATTTTGATTCTGTATTACTTTAATGGTGCTCTTTTGCTTATCTACATGAGTTCGTTGTTGGGTATAGTCTAACTTTTTCATTCTTGCTTTTTGAGTTTTTTTTGAGCTTCTTGAAATTCATATTTATGTACTGTTTTGATTGCTTTCTGTTCGCAGTTGTTCTTTACATCTATTTTGGTGGTTTGAAATTTGAACATTGAAGATTTTCATGCAATAGAAGTTTAATTGCTGATGCGATTTGAGTTTTGGTTAAATGGGTATGTGGAGTTTGATGTTTTAAAGTAGTAATTTGTGATTTGAATGGTGATGAAATGGTAGTAGGAATCTGGGTGGAGTTAGATAGTGATTTGAGATTGGAATGAAGAGCTTTTTGAACTCTTTGGTTTTGATAATGTGCTCTTCTGTTGAGTATTTTTGTGCCTTTTTTAGATCATGAAAATTTTGAGTAGGAACACATCTTCTAGTAAGAGTACTTCTAATGGGAAGAATGCTGCTCCCATTCGTAGTCCAAGGGTTATTCTCCATAGAAACATCTCGAATGGACTTCGTCGAGATAATCTGGCATCCAGGAATCTGCTTATTCTTATCTACATTGGACCCTTGATTATCTTTTGCTTAGGAATAACTTGTGGGTATCTCTATATTTTCCCTAATCTTGAGCAAGCATTTTATCAAGATGCGGCTTCCTCGAGAGTGTGTGATTTCTTTGATGGGAGTTGGGTATTGGATGATAGGTATCCTCTATACAACTCTTCTGAGTGTCCTTTTACTGAACAAGGTTTCAATTGCTTGGATAATGGGAGGAAGGATAAAAATTACCTTAAATGGAGATGGAAGCCTAAAAATTGCGATATTCCGATATTCAATGCTTCAAGGACATTGAAAAGGCTTCAAGGTAAAAGGATTGTGTTCGTAGGAGATTCTATGAGTAGGACACAATGGGAGTCTCTTGTATGCCTGCTTATGACCGGAGTGGAAGACAAGAGAAGTGTTTATGAAGTTAAGGGACGGAACATTACGAAAACCACAAGACACTTGGCTGTTCGCTTTCGTTCCTTGAACTTATCCGTGGAGTTCTACCGCTCAGTGTTCCTGGTCCAACCAGGTATGGTACCGAAGCATTCGCCAAAGAGAGTCAAGTCAACGCTCAAGCTAGACGTATTGGATGATATTAGTAAGGAATGGGTTGATTCTGATGCTTTAATATTTAATTCAGGACATTGGTGGATACCATCGAAATTATATGAAGCGTAAGTCCCCTGGTGTTTGTACAAGAATTTGAACTTTATTTCATTTTTCCTGCAAGATTATTTATTCCTTTTGCAAAAGATGTCATAAATTTTTCATGATAGGATGTGTTCTATACTCACTTAGAATATCATTGATCATCATTTTGTCATGCACCTGACCCTTGTAAATGTTACATCGACAATTTTTCTTTAAAATCAATAATCTAGGAGTTTTGATATATGCTATCTCATATATCTAGGCTCATAGAAAGTGATAGGTAGTAAGTTTACTGGAAAGATTAATTTCCTTTACATATTTAAGTGTATCAATTTGAATAAAAATTTATGGATCATTTACATTTTTATAGTGACAGACAACTGGCTTTGGGAAAGCAATCAATCCACTATTTTCTATTTCATTTCTTTGAAGGGTTTAGGTGGAATTGTGGATACAGTTTAGGTTGTGCAAGAAATTCTCTTTTTAGTTATCTGTAGGGTAGTTGCAGATCGAGTTGAGCTAAATATTTTCTTTGTCATAGCTAACTGGTGTAAAATAGCATAAGTACTACAGCGGTTGTGCCTCTGAGCCGTGACTCTGATGTATCAGAATTGTCAGCTCTGTGCTCCTCCATTAATGGTGTCTCATGTAATTGAAATGCATGACTTGGACACCATGAAAACACTGGGATTCAGGTTGGTATGGAGTATATCAATGACACTTTCATGACACTTCTTACTTGTTAGCCATAAGAGTAAGACATAACATTCTATGCCTCCCCTCACCGTTCAAAGATGCTACCAGAAAATGGTGGTTTGTATTATTGTGAAGTACATAATTACTGGAAACACATTAAAGAAACTGTTTTCATTCCTCATTCTAGGCGTGCCAAAATAACTCAAGTTGGCACACTTACAGTCAGATCGTAGTTTTTTTCTGTAATGGGTTTGTATTTGCTAACTTTTATTAGAAAATGCTGACTATTGAGTTTCGTTTGATGTGGTTTATATATTTTTTTTTCCTTTCGAAGTACTAAAATCGCCTATATTCTCTCTCTAACAGGGGTTGCTATTTTCAGTTAGGTGGTTCACTGAAGCTTGGGGAATCAATTACTTCTGCCTACAAAAAAGCTATGTCCACCTGGGCTTCTTGGGTGGAAGCTTTAGTGAATTCAAATAAAACGCATGTTTTCTTCCGTACTTTTGAACCATCTCACTGGAGGTAATCTGAACAAATCCCCAAGCATCTTTAATTACCTTATCACAATGCGCTACACTAATATCGTGTCTTCACATCGATGTATATATTTATTTTAAGGAAAATAATATTAATAATCCTAACTTTTGTCCATCATTTCAAAATAAACCCAACTATTTGTCAACTATGTTGTAGTAACATTATTTTAATAATCGAAATGATGCTTTTTACTAAGAAAAAATTGGGAGTAATTTGAAAAGCAAAACAAAGTATGCATTATTAAGAGAAGGTTACCCCAATAGTATGAATTATTTTGATTTAATCATTAATAAGGCTTATTTTAAGACAATGCACAAAAGTTCGGATTATTAATATCAACTTTTCCCTTTTTTTAATGGTGCTAAAAGTTAGAAATCTGTTGCTATTTGTTACTGTAAATTTTAGTATCTTTCTGACTCCATCTTTTACTATAATAGATTATCTTAAGTACTGCTTTTTCTGGTCTATCCTCACCATTCCTTAATCTTTGTCAGTCCCTCGTGTTGCAAATTCATGACAGATGTGTTTTCTTGCTGTTATAACTCAAAAGATTCACGGGCATGAATGCATTTACTTCATATCTGTATAGATTTTAAATTCTTCAAAATGACTTCACTCATGAAAGTATACTCGCGCAAATTGTTCCTAATTCCCTGCTTGTTTGCACCAGTAAACAGTCCAGGACACATTGCAAGGTGATTCAAGTTCCAGAATCAGATGATGATAATATTCAACAGAGCCCATTCTCAGATATTGTAACTGATATAGTAAAGAGGATGAACATTCCTGTCACTATGTTGCAGATCACTTCCATGTCGGCTTCTAGGGGTGATGCACATGTTGGTAACTGGAGTGACCATAAATCTTTTACCGACTGTAGCCACTGGTGTCTGCCTGGAGTACCTGACTTTTGGAATGAAATTTTACTACATTACCTTTTCTTGCACTAGGTAATTCCTAACAATTATATTAGAATAATGTCATTGTTGCATTAATCTTCATTATATTGCATCTTACATGTGGCTTCTTTAGCCCCTTTTCTTACAACAACGCCAAACCTTAATATCAAAAGATTGGGGTCGTTGTCATGAACCAATAGATCGATGGTCTTCATGATTTCTTCTTCTCCATTCATTTCAATTTTCTACCATCTCAAATTGTAAGTCTAAATCCAATGCATATTGTTTTCCAACCCTACAGGCCTTTCTCATACTCTTTTAAGTCCCCTGAATTCCTTCTTTCTATCTTCCTTACCGTTTCAATAACACCCGATCTTCGCACATTACGCACCCATGTTAAACGTTTTTTCTTTTTTCTTCTCCTCAATATTTGCGATTCTTAAGCATTTTCTTCCATATTCGTTTCAATAAATGACATTCAGTTTACTCGTGTTACGGATTCATTGAGATGAGGCAGTTCAAGTTGAATTTCTTTGAGCTTTGCTCCTTCGATAAAGATTACTTGTCCTCTTTTTGATAGGGCTGGTATAACTTGAAGAAGTGACGACAATTGTATCGGTATGAAATTCAAGTTTTTTTCTTCTGTTGTGCGATTTGTGTGCATGATGAGTAGCATTGAGTTTAAGAGATTCGTCAATGTATTCTTTCGTCCACATTGAATCATCTGTTGTATGTAGAGAATTGTGAAAATTATTTGTTCATCTGCAAAGAATGTGAAAGTTCCAAAATTATTTGATTTTTGCTCTTCAGAATACATTTCTGCACTAAAAAAATGCTTGCATTGATCAACATTTTTGAAGGTCAAGGAAACGAGAAAATGAAATTCAATATTTCTGAATGTTTGAGATACAAATTTAAAACAATTGTATGTCTAGTAAATGTGTTAAAGTGAAAGGCTTAAGGATGTGTTTTGATGAAGAACAAGTCAAGAACACAAGAAAAACCGAGCAACAATAGTTAAGAACAAGAAGTAAAATTAACCGCATTCCTTTAGTCCTCTCTTTTCAAAGAGTACGTGTATGGATTGTTTGTTACCTTTCTTTATCCAAATGTTGTTTTCGAGCGGAAGGGATAATGATGATTTTGTTTCATAATTTACTGTAAAAAATATTATTTATTTAATTAATCATAACTCTAAGAACGTTTGTTAGATGTTGCCTGAAACTTTTAGTAACTAATTTTAAACAGGAAAAGAAATATAATTCTCCAACATTTGACAATTACTGTCCAATGTTTTAGCAAAATATTTGACTAAGAATAGTTTACAATAGATTATACATGCCAAAATTGGAAATTTGACATTTCAAAAATCTTAGCAATACCTTTTACCAACTAATTTTCACACTTAAACCCTATTTATTAGGGATGCAGGCGGGGTGGGTCTAATAGGAGACCCGCCCCATTGAGGCGGGGATGGGTCCCGGTTTGATAGGTCATGGGGTGGGTACGGGCATAAAATTCATACCCACCGCGGGGATGGGGATGGGGATGGGGATGGGTTTTAGGTGAAACCCGCCCCATCCCCGCCACGCCCCGCCCCAGTAAACAAATTTTTTAAAAAATTTATTTTCAAATTTCTGGAATTCTTTAAAGTATTTTCAAATTTTTTTAAAACTTTTTAAAAATCCCGGTTTATATTGTTTAAAAAAAAAATTCTGAAAACCCTAAATTTCAAAATCCTTTATTTTTTTGATTTTGTTTTATGCCCTGTTTATATCTGGGTAATTTGTGGGATTATATTCAATATGCTAAACAAAAGGATCAATTTTCGCATAAAATTGAAAAGGTAAGTAAAAAAACTTACAAAAATGGCAGAATAAGAAACTTGAGAGATGAATTTGGGAATTCCAAAGCCACGAGGGGCAGAACCAGCAATGTCATAAGCAAGAGTGAAAGGTGAAAGAACAACTTTAATGGGGAATTCAAAAATAATTGAAAATAAATATGTGACACAGATGGGTATTAAGCGGGTATTTGACGGGTGGTGAGGCGGGTAAAATGGGTATTAGACGGGGATGGATACCCAAATGGGGATGGGGATGGGAATGGTATTAGGTACAAACCCATCGGGGCGGAGACGGGAAAAAAAATTATACCCGCCGCGGGGATGGGGATTGATTTACCAGATGCAGATGGGGATGGGAATGGTAACGCCAATACCCGCCCCGCCCCGCCCCGCCCTGTTTACATCCCTACTATTTATTCATGTTGTTACAATAATATTTAATAAAAATAAATATAATAAGACAAAATAGTCAGTCCAATAAAACTAAGTTTAATCAAACAAAAGTTAAGTAATACAAAAGAAAATGATAACAATGAGCAAAAGTAACTTTCAAAATAAAAATAACTTAATATTATTCCTTTTTTTTAAAAGTAACTTTATATTATTAATAAAGATGGGTTAATTGTATTAAATTATAAAAACAAAACAAGATCACAATATAGATAATTATAATTATGTATTGTTGACATGCTTATAAAATTCTAAAAAAAATCAAAAATTTTGTGTTAAAATGAGTGATCTTGGTTGTGAGTGACCTTTTAGTTTTAAGCTATTTAGTTATCAATGATAAAAGTGGTTTCTTATCTAAAGGTGTAAAATCTCACAAAGAATCAATTCAAAAAGATTCCCTACGTTCAATTAGGAATTTGTTTGGTTTTTTAGGGTTAATTTAAGCAATAAATAACATAATAGTACTTAGTATACTCATAATGAAAGAAAGACATATTAAGTGTTTTGAAATGCAAACATGACAACTCTCAAAACCTTGAATTGGAAGGCAAATCTCTCAAAACTTAGAAGTTCATTCAACCTCAAACTCAAAGCAACTCAAACACCCACCAAGTATATATATGTCAAATGTGAATGTATGTATGCAAACAACCCATCAACTACTCAATTCTGAATCTCCCTAACTAAAACTTCTACAGTCAATTTCCATGGCCCAATCTCAAAATGTTAATTTTCCATTTTTCCCTTTTCCTCCACCACATTCTTTTCCGCTCCCGCCAAATCTTCCACCTCCATTTAATCCCTTTTTCCCACCAAAGCCAATCACACCTCCATCACCTACAAAACCCTTGAACCCTCCTCCAACACCAATACCAAAACCACCTCCATCACCTGCAAAGCCCTCAACTCCTCCTCCATCACCGATACCTAAACCGTCTCCTTCACCAACAAAGCCCTTGAATCCCCCTCCAACACCGAAACCTAAACCTCCTCCTTCACCAACGAAGCCATCAAATCCCCCCCCAACACCGAAACCTAAACCACCTCCTTCCCCGACAAAGCCCTCAAATCCTCCTCCAACACCGAAACCTAAACCACCTCCTTCTCCGTCCAAGCCCTCAAACCCTCCTCCATCACCAAAACCCAAACCACCTCCATCACCAGTAAAACCTTCAACGCCTCCTCCAAGACCACCCCCACACCCATTGCCTCCACCAACACCAGCAATAAAACCACCACCTCCACATGCCCCAACTCCACCATTGCCACCACCTCCTACTCCTGGGCACCATGCTACCATCATTATTGTTTTCGTGTCCCTTGGAGGGCTTTTCTTTTTGGCATTCCTTGCTGCAGCATTGTTCTGCTTCATGAAGAAGAGACGAAAGAGAGTGATCAAGAAGACCGATGACATAACCTTTGATGAACGGATGCGCATACATGAAACTGCTGTGCCCGGTCCACATGGTGAGCAAGCTGTCCTTGTAACCTTAGAAGAGGACATTCACGCTCATGAAACTAAAACAAAGGATGAAATAGTGGGAGGAACTTCTCATTCATGGACTGCACATCATCCCCAGTCGCATGAACTAGCCGCACCAAATTTCGGCTCCCATCACTCACCAAATTGAGAGAAAGAACTCATAAATGAGATAAAGTACGAGCATGCACTATTTTAAGTAGCATGCTAAGTGTTTCCTAATTCAAATGTACAAAAAAAATGTAACCTTCATTATTTTTCTGTTTTCATTCAAATTGACAATAAAGTTCAGAACTCTTTCATTTAATAAAACAACTTTTTATGCACAAGAAATTTCACATAATTCCAGTTCCCCAAGTTGTGAATGATAATCCAGTGGAATATAACTATTTTTGATATTAATTTTCTAGAGCTGATAATCTTTGCATATGCAATGTTGTAGTAGTCTATGCATTTTTGTAAAGTCCTAATTTCAGCACTTCAAGATCAATTCTGGGATTGATACTGTCTACTGTACAAATGATAAAATTAGCCAAATGGAAGATAAATCAATAGACAAAAACCAACTCGTCTCCAAATCCTAAATTCCTCTAATATAACTCAAATCATATTCATGGAACTCTTAATGGTTTTGAGTATTGGACATCAAAATCAAACATATATTAGCCGTATTTCATGGTACACTTGCAATGGTGACAGACCCCAAGCCCTAAAAGACTGTTTACTACACTATACATAATTTCCTTGCAGACCTATTATACAAAATGAAGAAGAAACTTCAAGCCTCAGGGCCTTGCATCGGAAGCAAACAGACAATTTTCAGCTTCAACTTTACAGAGATAATTTAGAAAGTTAAGGATCGATAGCTATGGGAGTAATACGCCTCTTGGCCAGCTTGGTAGGGGCAGGAGTGTTTGTTGCTACTGGCTCTGTTTGCTTGTCAGTTTGATTATTCTCTATAACGACATCAGTGTCTTTTGCCACTGATTGGATCACTATCTCCTCTGGCTTTTGTAGACTAGGCGTTTCACCAACATTACTAGTGTTGTTCTTTCCATCTAAGCAAGTCCGATACAATATAAGTACCAAATCAAAATGTAGTAGAAGTGATCGGATTCTAAAAAATCAAGGGCAAACCTGAAGAGGGGATAGGTGATCCCAGTTTGTCACTCTGAAATTCAACCAATGTGCAGTATCCATCTTGGGATGATAAGGCTAAATACTTTCCATCAGGTGACCTATCGAAAGTAAAATGTCAAGTTTGCAACAAATACGAAAAGCATACGAAGAAACACAAACCAAAGACAAACCCACAAAAAAGGGGGAAAAAAGGTATACCATGCAATATCTGTTATGGCTGCATAATGAAGACCAGCCAAAATTGCCAAAGGGGCAACACTTTCTGTGTCGTAAATGTACAGAGAATTCAGAGTTGCAACAGCAAAAATGAGCCGATATGGGAGCTTGAAGAAGCCATCTGTCAATGATAGAGGTAAATCTTATAGTGAGCTTGTGAAAATAATCTCGAATGCATCCAACTAACGAAAAATATTACCCGAGTTTGATCCACGGAGGGAAAATATCAAAGGGCAAAAATGCACAGCTACCACAGGTTTGTTGGCACCGGGAAGCTGTAATGCAGGTCTGGATGACATTAAAGATACCTAAGTTAAACCCATAGAAAAGAGAGATGAACCTTTAATTTGAACAAAAAGTTAGCAAGATGCATGGAATTTTAATACAAGATGTAACAAAAAAGGTCAAATAACTCCCTACTTGAAGTCAAAAGATTTCAATGACATACCTTGAAAGGTCTTTCCTGGAAAATATGTAAGCCGTGTTAATTGATTCAGTTTCATGAGAACATTTGTATAAACCTGCAGAGAAATCAGTTGGATAGTTAATAATGAAACACCACATTAAGAAACTCAGGCAATATATCCTTACAAACTTTAGATTCCTCCATCCTCATAAGGGGTTCCCATCAAAATCTAATCCACATAAACAATGCAAAAAAGACCATACTCCCTCCAAAACAATATGGATTAAAAAAAGATTTCAAAAAATGGAAATGAGAAGCAGCAAGCATTGAACATTTCTTCAACTGAATGAAACCAAAGTAGATCCATACCAGCAGGTACCAGCAAAAATGAACCATCAGGTGACCAGGCTAATCTTCGGAAAAATGACGGCAATGTCTCATCATGAAAGAGATGATTCTTCAAACACTGCATGCCAACTTTGATAATGTTAGGTAATCAGTAACAAAATATGTGACAATTAGTGTGAAAAAAGCATTCAATAACCTTGTTGTCACTAGCAGATTGTTGTTCTGCCTTTATGATCACATGCTGACAAACATAATTCAGCTTCTCTCCTCCCTTTACTTTCTGGGGCTTGTTAACATAAATTCTACAAGTTCTGTCTGAACTAAGTGATGCAACATACTGGGACAATGGATCCCACGCCACTCCCTGAACATAGTGGAGATGTGCCTCGAAAATCTGAAGGACAGAGCCTATTTGACAAAGACTTACGGTTTTGAACAAGAATATAACTACATAAGATACAAATCTATTTCATTATCTAGGGGTACCTTTGTCAGCATCCCATATAATGCACGTATTATCAACCGATCCAGAGATGATATAAGCCCCATTTTTAGACCATTGCAGATCCAGTACATCTTTTGTATGATATCTGGAAATAAATATAGAACCAACAAAAATGAAAGCTTAGAAAGTTAAAAGTTAGTGATGAACAATGTGAAAGCATTTTTACATAACTTTCCTAGACCTGCTTTGTGCTAGAGCAAGATGAAGTCATTTAATTTCAAAAGTAACTCATAAGCAGGTTTCCGACTTAGTCCACTTATTACACAAACAGATTAATGGATAAGGTAAGCAGCAATTTGACTAGACTAGCAAGCTGTCTTCACTCTTGATAAATAGGTTGTCAGGCTCAATCGTTCTAGTTCTTCAACACATAATTTTCAAGTTCCACCAACCACCCACCCCAAAAAAACGAATCCAGTCCCCAAACAGTACATAGGTAAAGAGAAAAAGAATAGTTTATATCCTCCCCCCCCCCCCCCCCAAAACAAACCACAAGGTACCAGGGCAGTAGTCGTGAAGGTGGATGTTCATAAACTTATCTTGTTACCCCTAATTGTCAGAAACAAAATATCTTATTCAATGAACAATGATAAAATCAGGTTTACATGTGTTTTTCCAATCCATTATAAGTTCAATGTAGTTCAGTTATAATTGAAGTAAAATTCCCCATTTGCATGATTGCATCATAGACCCAAGAATTTTCAGCACCATTCTACAAACCATTTTCTAAAATGCCAAACATCCTGCAAGCAAATAGAACTAACAAAACAAGATTTGGTGTAGATTATCAAGTAACAGTTGAATCAGAAGGTAATCTTACAACAAAGTTTTGAAGACTTTCCATACTTGATCGCCATCTGTTAGGTGAGCCTTCCATAATATAAGGTTTCCTCCTACAGTCACAAAACTCAGGTAAGTAATATGTTAGCAATCAAAAAGACAAACTGAAGTTTAAATAAACTTTAAATTTTACTAAAATTATTGTCATACCATCTGCACCCGAAGCAAGAAGCTCTCCTGCACACGTACAACCATGGACATGAATTAGCATAACTATAAAAAATTGGATGACTCAAGACTGTAAGAAAGGTCATTCATTAGTTGATCCATACACAAGCACAAAAGTCCATGTTAGTTCAATGAACCAAAAACAGGGTTGATGACCAGAATTAGAATATTAAGACAAGAAGATATGTCACCCTCGTTTCAAGCTATCATAAACCAATATTTCTACAAATCAAATGACATCATGGATCGATCAGAAGCTAAAGTAACTTCATTTATACAAAACCCTCAAAGTATGAAACCTGAATCCTTGATGAAGGAAACCTATATCCTCAAAATTGTGTTGGTCTCAAACTTTCCACCAAATTGCCAAAAAACATCTTCCGCACTTTACCGAGCCAAGCCTTTTTTCAACCATTTCCATGCAAACAAGATCCTCTTTTGTAGAGCATTGCCAAGTACAGATTCACCAAGGATAATAGAAGCTCTAAAAAGAACGAGCCCAATTATAGAAAAGTAAAAACTGATTAAACAACCTCTTCTAGTCTTCTTGCTCTAGACATAAAAAAATTCTTCCAGAAATTATCCCTAGCCAAGATATTCTCTTTGAAATTTGCTTAAGAGAATTAATTATTTATAAAAGGAGTTTGTTTTTCAACATCGGTACAAAGGAAGACCAGGGACAAAATGCTGATAAAAATATTATTTAAGCTCTACAAGTTTACGAAACCACCTTGTTATGAGCACGTGTACAATAAAGATATGTGTATACAAGTAAATATGAATGAGTACATATCCATGTAGCACAAGAAAACATTGCAACTATCCACATTCACACAGACATGAAACTAGGATCTGTAATCACGGCATAACCACTTCAGCTTTACTAATGTTTGATCTTCATTCACCTAAATATTGCAATTAATTTATGCACGAAGACCTGAAAACACATACATTTTAAAATAGATTGAAAGACAGCAAGAAAGTATGAATTTTGGAACAGACTAGCACTTATTTTTACTTTCACACCGCTCCTACAAATTAGGCGGGCCTCTTGTCATGTGCATATCAAGTCCATAACAAAGCAATACAAAATATGTTTAGCAAAACACTATTCAAGATCCACCCAGCCTCCTGACTTTTCCCCCAAAATGAAGTAGTAAGTCGGCTATAAAAGAATGCATCCATAGATCAAATATTTAAAATTTTAAGTAATACAAAGATTCGAACATTAGAGAGTGAACATCAATATCGAGAAGCCTTATGGATATTTAGCTTTACAATTCGGTGTGTGGCATATATATATTACGTCGCCCCAATGTTAAGTGATTGTTTCCGATTAATCTTTGGTAGCAAACATCATGTGCAACTTCCCATAAATTAGAAGTGACATGATCTAATGAGTCAAGTTATTATAGTTCATTATAATCCAAAACCAAAGAACCATAAATCTTTGGCTGCAACAAAAGATTAGGGAATCCATACTGGTATCAGAGCCAGGTTCATCATTTGATCAGGAAACTCTGAGAGCAATATCCTGGTATTTTTAGAGATGTCGACAATGAATGAACGAATGGAAGAAGGGTACTCTACTCAAAGGCCACCTATGTTCGATGGAAAATTCTATACATATTGGAAGAATAGGATGGAGATCTTCATCAAAGCCGAAAATTATCAAGTTTGGAGAGTTATCGAAATTGGAGACTTTGAGGTAACTACTACAAACTCCAATAACGAAATTATTCCCAAACCTATAACCGAATATGAAAATGAAGATTTTCAGAAAATGGAGATGAATGCTCTTGCCATCAAGTTACTTCACTGTGGTCTTGGACCAAACGAGCATAACCGCATTATGGGTTGTAAATCTGCCAAACAGATTTGGGACCTGCTGGAAGTTACCCACGAGGGGACAAGTGAAGTGAAGCGTTCCAAGATTGACTTGTTGATGTCAAAATATGAACGGTTCGTAATGGAACCTAGAGAAAGCATCCAAGAGATGTTCACAAAATTTACAAACATCACAAATGAACTTGTCTCTCTTGGAAGACTCATTCCCACCAATGAACAAGTAAGGAAAATTCTAAGGAGTCTCCCTCAAGATGAACGCTGAAGAGCCAAAGTCACAGCCATCCAGGAATCAAAAGATTTCACAAAGTTCAATCTGGAAGAGTTGGTTGGTTCCCTTATGACTCACGAATTACATCTGGGAACAGCAGACAATTCCCGAAGCAAGAGATTGGCTCTGACAGTAGGTGATCAAGAAGAGTCAGAATGTGATGAAGAGGAGGCTGTCATGTTGGTACGAAAATTCAAGTTCTTCGGGAACAGCAGATACATTAACCAAAGAAATAACAAAGAAAGAAAAACTGTCAATACCAAATCCAACCTTGAATGCCACAAATGTGGAAGTACTGATCACTTCATCAAAGATTGCCCTATGTGGAAAAACGAAAAGGCAAGGGATACAGGAAGACTACCAAACAAAACCGATTTTCGCAAACCCATGATAGCTGCATCGGGAGAATCCAAGAGTGATGCTGAGACCGAAAACCCCGAAGAAGAAGAAACAGCTAATTTATGTCTCATGGACTCACATGAAAGCAAGAATGAGAAGTCCAAAGGAAAAGAGGTAAAGTCTTTTAATTCATTTCCTAACCATCTGTTTAAATTAAATAGGTATAAATTAGTTGAGTTGCTTATAGAGACACAAGATAAATTGTAAGAATGTAATGATAAATGTCCCCAACTTGAAAAAGACCTTAAGATTAGTAAAGATCATGTTTCTTGCCTTTAGATCCGATGTCCAAAATAGATTTTTTAAGTTGTTATATCAAAATGTCATTTTAAAAGAAACAATGGAAAGAGAAAAAAAGAAGAATATTATTCTTAATGTTGAATTGACCCAATATAAATTACTAGGCTTGAACAAGGGATTAAATGACGCATCTATTAATGATTTATGTTTTGATTTTCAAAAATTGAAAATCAACTTAGAATCCAATCACACCGACAATGATAAATTAGAACTTCAATTAAACTCGAAAAGGGAAAATCAAAAATGTTCCCAAATGGATTCTAAATGCTAAAACTAGAAATACAGAAGGCCTAGATTACCATAAGAATAATAAAAAGAAAAAGTTCTATGTCGATCTCCCAAGTAGCAAAGTCAAACTAGACATCTAAAAATCCAGTGTGCCAAAAGCGAACAGCATACTGTCTCCAATAGAGACTGTCGATCGTATTTGGATTAAGAAAGTTGATTCATGTCAAATCGACAAGGAACCCAAAAAAGAATGGGTTCCTAATTCTAACAATTAATTTTTCATGCAGGTTCTAGTGAGGGGGAACAGTAGGAGAACAGCTGATTCAATCACTGATCAGCTTACTCAGATGGAAGCCCGTCTAGGAGCCAAGCTCAATACAGTGGAAGTCCAGACCAAATTCATAGACGAAGAAGAGCATGATTCTTGAGTCCTCTCCTCTTTACTCTTGCTGACCAATCAATCAATCAATCAATTAAACAATTTATTTTCGTTTCAATGTACCAAAATGGGTACAATGTCTGTATCTTAATACTCTTTTAAATATGGCTGCTTACTTTCTTTTGGTTTGTGACTTTAATACATTGCATAATTAGACTGCATAAATTAGTATTTACTTTTTACCACTGCTACTGCCTGCTTATCCTTTTAATTGTTATTCTCATATGTTTAGCGCTATGGTATGAAAGCTCCTTTCCTTTTTGAATGATGTTAAAAGGGGAATATTTGGCACAAACTTAAAGGTATGCTTGATCTATGACTTATTTCAATATTCTTATTTGTTTTACCTAAAGATAGTGAGTATGCTCTAATGATGTTCTGATAGTGAAGCTCCGATATTGGTTAAGCTCTGATTATTAGCTCTGATTATTCAATATTCTTATTTGTTTTACCTAAGGATAGTGAGTATGCTCTAATGATGTTCTGATAGTGAAGCTCTAATATTGGTCAAGCTCTGATTATCAGCTCTGATTATTCAAATTGGTTAATTGAATTAGTTAGTTGAAGCTCTGATTATTCTGGTTGCTAATTTGAAAAATGAAAAGCTCTGATATAACATGCTATGTTCTGTACATGCTGAGCTCTGATTACTCTGGAACTGGAACTTGTTGAAGTAAGGAAGTATAGATTTGCTTTAATGCTTTAATTTGATAATATTATACTTAGGCTTTATACTTTAATATATTTACATTTGACTTGAAATATATGTTTTGATGAAATCCTTGATTATATGCTCTGATATGTTTACATTTTAATGAATACTACATGTTTTGAATATTTACTTTGGTACTCAGTATTACTATTACTCTGGTGCTCAGTATTAATGTGATCATATTCTAATTATGCTCAGATTAAGTATCTTAGTAAGCTATGTTATTTTATTTTAGATTTATTTAAAGACTTAAGCAATAAACTTCTTCTAATGCTCTAATCGTGCTTATGTTATTTTTAAATAATTCTAAATATTAGAGTAATCTATTCTGATATATGTGCTTGGTAAATTATATTGTAACGAGTTGATTTACTAAGTTATATAGAGTAGCTTTGATCTCTAGCATGCTCTATGATATTGGTTTTACACTATTTTATTTAAGTTTGTTTAAAAGTTTGTTATCATCAAAAAGGTGGAATTTGTTGGCACTCTTAGGGTTTGATGATGATTGCACTTTATATAAACAAATGTATTTTTAGAGATTGTATGTAAGTCGATATCCGGTCTTGTTAAGGATCGTTGATAGTGCCTATGACTTAGTCTATGAACATGTACTTGTCAAAAGAATCCAAACAAGTTAGATAAGGTATATCGCTTAGGATGTCAAATGTAGACAGGAGGTCTACTGTTCCCAAGTTTGATGATCTAATGTTACTGGAAAAAGGAAACAGTGCATTGTTCCTAGACTGGAGTCTGGAGAAGATACGTCTGCTGGAAAATTCTGATTAAGTTATTTTTTGATTTTTTAGTTGATGTATTAGTTAAAATTAATTTGTTGCATTATTTATTAATTAAGTTAATTGGCAAAATATTTTATAATCACCTAAAAATATAACCGTGTGATTTTCTAAAAACGGAATATTTCTTTCCTTCTTTTTCTCCTTTTAAAAATAGGTTTTTTGGATCTAAATTAAGTAAGTAACTAACATACCTATTATTAGAAAAGGGGAACCGTAGCTAACTTACCTATTATTAGAAAAGGGGAACCGTAGCTAACTTACCTTTTATTAGAAAAGGGGAACCGTAGCTTTTTGCTTAAGCATCAAGCTTCCACTTATTTCTCCCTTATTTATGTGAAAAGGTACAAGTGTTAACCGTGGGTTTTGACCTTGTAATTCAAGATCCATATTATTCTCCTTTATTTTAGGGATAAGGGAATAATGGGTAGTTACTTCTTTTTATTAGCTAAATTAACTCTATAAATAGAGAACTTGTTTGATCCTCAAAAATTGCCTTCGTAGGAGCCATAAAATCCATACGTGAGATTGATAAAACTAACAAAAATATTTCGTTCAAAAATTGCCAATTAACTTACAATATTTTCTTGTGCAACTCTTTAATTTTATCTTTAGAAAATTTATCCTTGTAAAGGGTTTTTGAGACAATTGTTGTAACTAGACTTGGGTAAATCTAGGGGAGAATTAAAAAGCTTCTAGTGAAGCTAGAGAAGAGAATAGCTTTGAGTAAAGCTAAGAGAAAAGCTTCTAGTGAAGCTAGAGAAGAGAATAGCTTTGAGTAAAGCTAAGAAAGAAGCTTCGAGTGAAGCAAGAGAAAGAGAAACAGAAAGAGAAGTTGGCCTACTTGGAGAAGCTTCGAGTGAAGCAAGTTGTTTTATGTAATTGTAACGAATTGCCTAAAACATATTGGAGAGTTTTGAAATCCCGAGGGGTCGTGGTTTTTCCTTCTATTTAGGCCTAGAAGGTTTCCACGTAAAATTGTGTTGTCTCTTTTACTTTTTCGCACTAAGTTTAAATTTTAATTCTTCAATCTAATTCCGCAAAAACAGGGCTAAAATACTTTAACTTATTAAAACAACAATCACCCCCACCTCTTGTTGTCGTTCCCATCTCTAACATTGTCTACATGTACATTTTCAAACAAAAACAAACATCAAAAGCAAACTAAAATAGAGGTTAGCTGCATTATCTAATTATATTACTTCAGATGTTGTTGCAGTGTCTAAATATTTAGCAAGTAAAAAATACAAAATAAAGAATAAAAGGTGCATGGCTTGAGTCAGTGAGAAACTCCTCACCTAAAGGAGAGAATCGAAGAACATTCACTGCTGAACTATGATATGAAAGACTAGTTTTATAGGAAGCTGCGGGAATTTTATTTTGTGCTACTCTTGAGTCCACTTGCCAGAGCTGAAATGATCAAATATGTCCAGGTGGTAATAAGAACACTGAGATACAGGTCAATGAAACAGATATTGAAAGATTGAACACAAAAAAATGAATAGGACCATCATGAATCTTACAGTTCTAAAAAAAATGCAACATGTTTGCAAATAAGTAAAGCTCGTCCATAACAAACACGCTTTGAGTGTTGCTTAAGCAAAAGTATAATTTCTACAACAAGTATAGCTATTTTATTGTAACGGTTATTAATTTTCTTCAAACAATATTAATCTATAATTTGTATGGCTAGCATAGTTGTTTATATGCATCTGTGTCAAATGTTCTTCTATTAACAATTAATTATTTACCTCATCCTGCAAAGAAAAACCCTCCCTTTAAGTTCATTTTTTAATGATATTCCACATGGAAACATTCAACTTTGGCTATAAGCAAGAGGTAGCAAATTTTTTTCTTATCTACGACATTGGACTAAAGTTGTACAAAATTGAGTCATAACATTATTCAAAAAATTCCATTAAAAATTCAGTTTAGCAGAAAAAGACCCAAAAATACCCTTATTTTTTGTTTTATCAAAACCAAAATAAAAGACAAAGTTAAAAATTCCATCGCAAACTTCACCATAAACATCGCTTTAATTTTGTCCTGGCCTCTTTCACCTTTAGATATCATTTCTATTCATTTCGACTCTCGTGTTTTTTATTACACCCATTTCGATAGTTGTTTTATAGCCTGATACTTGTATGCGAAACCCAAACGCAACCCACATTTGATTTGTTTTGAATAAAGAAAAGTGATGGATCGAATACTATTGTGATAAGGACATAAAGTATTGCTGTTCATTGATTATTGTACATTATTCGTTATTCATTGTTCTTGCTTACACCCATTTCACTAAGTTTGTAACAATGGAGGTTAAGAAATGTGCAAAGATAAGAATTCTTTATATAATTCTAATCTTTATAAATGTGCAAAATAAGAATTCTTTCTATAATGGTGATTTTTAGATATGAAATAATGTGAAAGAGGTCAGAACGTGAAAAGTAAAGGACGATGGATGATGAAGATCAAATGGAGTTTTGAGTTTGCTTCTATCTTAATATTGAAAACAAAAAAGTAAGGTATTTCAGTCTTTTTCAACCACCTAACAGAATTAAAAAGGATAATGCACATAGTAGCATTCAACTTTGGCGTAACGCAAGCGATACCATTTTTTTAATCACATCGTAGCATTGACGTTGTAAAAAATCAAGTCATGTAGCATTAATGAATTCCGTGAAAAACTTCATTACATGGTTGAAAAAGACTGAAATACCCTTACTATTTATTTTTAAATATCAAAATAAAAGAAAAACGACAAAAATTCGATCGCAAACTTCATCACCAATGGCACTTTGATTTTGCATACAAACCAATTTGTTCATGGTGTCTCCCATGTCTTTACTGCAATTTTGGTAAAATTGTTCTATCGACTAATACTCTTCAGTAAAAATTCAAACCCGAATTTGAATTCTTTTCAAGTTTAGAAAAGTGTTCAATAGAATACTAGTGCAAAAAAAGGTATACTTTCTTGAGTATTGTGGTTCATTGTTTGATGTTCTTGATTACACCTATTTTGTTAAGTTTGAAAAAATGGAGGTTAAGAAATGTGCAATTGGAATTCTACTATGTGAATTTGATTTTTAGAAATGTGCAAAATAAGAATTTTTTCTGTAATGGTGATTTTTAGACATGAAATAAAGTGAAAGATATTAAAACGCAAAATGTAAATGAAGATGATGTTGACGAAGATTGTGAATATGAAGACGAAATGGAGTTTTGGAACAAAAAGTATGGGTATTTTTTAGTATTTTCAACTACTTAACGGAATTTCTAACGAAATTCATCGGATAATGCAATGTGACTTAATTTTATACACTTTCAATGCTATGTTGTAGACAAGAAAAAGTATGCAACCACTCGCGTGTAGCGAAAGTTAAATGCTACCATGTGGAGAATCTAGTTGATTTATTATGTTAATTTAAGAAGTTAAAACTTAAACCAAAGTCACAAATTGTATACACCTAATGAATTGATGTATGATCAGTGTAGCCAGGATGGTTGCCCTAGCCTGCGAACCTCGATCCAGATCGCTCGACCTGAATGGCGGGTCATTTGCCATCTGGATTGCTTGGGTTCACGATCTGGAACGTGATATCAGGAGAAAAAAAAAGGAAAAAAAAGAAAGAAAACTTATCATTAATGGTGTAGTTGGGAGCTTGACATCAATGGAAGATAGAAGCAATTGCAATAGGCCAGTAGCTATCAGCCGCCAACATGTTGCTTTTGTCCCTTTCCTTGCTTTATTCTCTTTATTAGGGTTTTTATTTTTGTTTTTATATAGTACTTACATTTTAAGTGATAAGTAGTACTATTAGGTTTTGGGCTTTGGGATGCTAAGCTTTAAAGCCCAATTCTAACCACACACATTTATAACCACATATTTTAAAAAATTTGAAAAACAAGACACGTCATCCAATTCTAGTATTTTTTTTTCTTTTTCCTTTTTCTATTTCTTTTCTTTTATTTAATCCCTTGTTTCTATAACTATTTATTTTAATTTAAATCAATCGATCCCAAATCGTACTTCGACCCAATACAAATCGTTCAGCAACCCCTTAAATCTCGAACCAAAATTTTTTCGATCCCAACTCGAAATGATTAAATTAGCGAATTGCGATCCCAATCCCGTTCCGCGACCCGAATCGTACCTCGATCCTGGTAACAATGTGTATGATCTCATCATGTATGTGTGGTTTGGGCTACTATTCTTTCTGAGTTCATGTTATTCAATAGGAAGTCTTTTACGAACCTCATTAGACTGATATCCAACATGAATATAGAAAAATTATCCATTAAAAACCCAAAACATTGTGCATAATATACTTTTAAGTGTTGCCCTTTGCCAAAACATCAAATATTATGAAATAACTAATCAACAACATTGCATTACCCCAATGTCATAAACAACAACCACAATGTTGGTCATAAAATCATCAAATTTTACTAATCATAATTTTTCTAGCTATCTCATGGTTACAAAAATCATGTATATCCCACTCCTAGTCGATAAAAACAAATATATATACTCTCGTATTTTTCACTATAACCCATCTTAATACTCTCTTTTCACTTATTGGTAGAATATTGCAATATGGAAGTCAAATTGAAGTTAAAATATTAGAATTTTGATATATGTTTTAAAATATTTTTTTATTTGAACAATTCGAAATTAAAGTTAGAAATTGTAAAAGTTTTGGGTGCCATAAGTCCCCAAGGCTCATGGTTTGGCATTAGGGCATCACTAAAAAATGTTTCGAACTAAAGTTAGTCGTAAAAGGTGGATTAAAAGATGAGATGAAAAAACAATTTTGGCTTTGACAATCGAGACGGGAAAGAAAAGGCTTGTCGTCTTACCCTAATGGCCACACCATAACCAACTCGACTTTGGGTGCTAAAAGTTGTTTGAGTTTGTTGAGTTTGTTATTTCCTTCCACTATTTTTGTGACTTGATTATATGTACGTGATTTGAGTTAATAATGACTCAAATCAGCTTAGTTAGGGTAAGCTAGTATTTTCAAATAGCTTATCTCTCTAACTGTAATTCAAATCCCTAAACACTTTCTTCTTCTTTGAACCACTAACCACAATTGTAAATCATCTTGAAAGCTTCACGAAAACTTATCTTTCATCATTAAAACATCTTCACTAGGTGTGAACGTAGTAGAGTGAACCACGTTAATTTTGTTGCATTGTTTTTTTTGTTAATTGATATTGCATAATTGTAAGTTCATGATTAAAAATTTCTAGTTTTGCATTTTCCCCAATTCAATTTAGGACTCTAATCATTGATGGTAGAGTAAATAAGATGTTCTAAATCATTAAATCATCTTGCAATCAACAAAAGTTGTATGAACATGTAGAGTTCACCTTTTGTTTGTTTAGAAAAAAATATCAAGGGATATTTTTCGTTGATAACAAACTATGTCGTGGTGTTTTTAATCACCAATGGCTTTGATGTTTTTTTGTTTTCAATCAAAGGTTTTCACTTTTTGAAACAAAATGGCCACCATTGACATTGGTCCAAGGGTGTCTCTCACTAGACATGGTTTAAGAAATCGAATGTACATAAATTTACCTTCTTTAAACTAATGGTGGACCTAACTTAGGACATGACAGTCTGCGGCCCTATCATTATTCAACAAAAAATATTTTTTCTATTGTAAAATCTATAAATAAATCAAAAAAGTTTATTAGTAGAACCATTGTGGTTATTGGGCCCTTTCAAAAAAAATTATGCTTGCAAAGAATAAGGTTGTTTCTCATTGACCTTTGATAACAAACATATCTGCAACTTCTACTTAAGTGTATAATTGGGTCTTGTCTCAGTTGGAGAGCAAGTACCACTATCCAAAAAAAAAAAAATTGGGTTTAATTCTCACCTAATCTTCTTCCTTCCCTCATTCTACTCTGTAATCAAAATGAAGTGTATATGACACATCATATCATACTACTATAGTCACTACAATAAATTACAAACTTTTCCTCTATGATGAATTAATTAATAAACTACATGAATTGCCTATGTTATCAATTAGATCAAGGACCAAACAGAATTTAATTATAGTAGTAAGGGATGTTGCACCTTAATGAAAATAATATCACTTAACCAAATTTCTGGGACGTAATAGTATAAATTATCAAGGCCTATTAAGGAAATGTTATTCTTGGATTCACATAAAATCAAGGTACGTATTCAAAACTTAAGAAATGAAACAAAGAATCCAAAACTTGTCGTGAATCACACAGCGGTTAGTGCAAATGCAAAAACTTTTATGATAATAGGCAAAATTTATTAGATTAATGTCAAAGAACCAACCCAATCAAAAGTTTAAGCTGATGATACTAAAAATATTCGACATGAACCGAAGAGTGCATGAGATTCAAACACTTTTGTCACATTGGCTTCCAATACCGTATCGTGAAGCAACTCAAATAAAGTTTAAGCTAATGGTTGAATTCTCAAGACATGACATACACTCCATTAATTAATTAATAGTGATTCTGAATTAAGCAGATTTTGAACCGGAAACCTTAAACCTATCTGATTTCAAAATTGAGATATTAATACCTTATTTATCTAAATTGGACGATTAAAGAAAATCAACTAACAATAATACTGCAGTTCATCACACAAATACTCAAATTAATCATACATAAGTACAATCGCAAAACCAGGAAATTGAGCAATAATTGATATTGTGAATAAGAAATTAAAAATAATGGACATTCAATCAAAAATAAAGGAAGAAAAGCGAGAAAAACAAGGTTAACCTTGATGTCAAAATCAGCGCCGCCGGTGGCGAGAAGTCCAGAATGAGGATGAAAATCTACGGTTAGAACTGGTTTTGTATCGTGCCAATTGATTTGAACAGTTCCTCCTTTCATTTTTATATTTTCTGATGATTTGTTAAAAGTGAAAAAAATTAGTAAGAATGGCAACTTCAAGTAAAAAAACTTAGGGTCCTGAGAAATAATTGGAGGTTATTAACGGGGAGGAGGATCGGGAAGGTGTTTGGCGCCTTCTCTGTTTTTGGCGAGAAATATATTTAGGGCATTCAATTGAGAAGAAACCCTAATATTTGGGGATCTCAAAATAATACCTGAAATTGGAGATTTGGAGTCAATGGAAAGTGGTGGTCTGGTGGTGGTCAATCACGGAGGACGGCGCAACAGCAATTATGGCAGTTAGCAGCGGTCATGAACCGTCATGGTACTTTTAGGGTTTCAATATTTTACAGTTTGCTTTTTGCAACTGAGAGTATGAGACTCGGGGACAAATGCCCCTATTTAGTTCCTCCAATTTAGTGAAGATTAATGAGGAATTTTGATTTGTTTTGCCAATATTCTAATTTTTTGTAATTTTTGAGTTGAAATCCATATATAAATTTATCTATCTATATCTATAATCTATAATCTATCTATAGAAATTATTAAAGAACAAATAGTTTTGACACGTGTTAAACTGTGGGAAAAAAATTTCCCGCCCATTCTTCAAGTTAATGTGGTAGAAAAAAAATTGATATTTAAAATTTGTTTCATAATATAGTAAATATGCAACCACACATTTCTTATTTCCATAATCAAAGCGTATGTCTATAGAACTCTTAATTAACTATTCATTTCTTATTCAAGCAATGTAATTGTTTTCTATAAAAAAAATCTACCAAATTTTGAAAAATGCAAAATAAATATCTTATTTCTATAAATCATTTAATAATTAAATATAATAATTTTTATTAGTTAATAAACTCATAATATTTGCAGAAAACATCTTACATTCTTTGACACAACAATAGAAATAATTATTATTACAATAACATCAAAATCTTTACATAAAAGCATTTCCAGCCTTTGAATAACTTTAATATATAAATAAACCAATGACACTATATGAACTCAACTACATAATAATCTAAGACGTTGAAATCATTACAAATTCAATATCTAACAAAATAATTAGCTAATTTATAATGTTCTTTCAGATAATATCTTTCCCTTATAAAATACTGGTCTCATTAAATGCTTAGATTCAACATATCATAGACGTATATCTTTTTATTAATCTATTTTCTTATTTATAGAAAAAGATCCATAAAAAATCTATATTAAGAAATTAATCATTGAAAGGTTCAGATATGTTGTTATTTAAAGTATGTGCTATGGATGCTTTCTTAGATGCATTTTTAAATTTATCAGACCAAAGTAGTATTTGTTTATTTTATTTGTTATAGTCCTCATATTAAAAAAAAGGAAAAGGAAAAGAAAAAACGAGGACAAAATTTTATTTTTATCATCATTTTTATTTTTATTTTCGAAAATCCCAGCATAATTATAAGTCGAAAAATTGCAAGCACATATATTCATGAAATTAAGTTAGTCAACAAAAGATAATTAAAAGTAGCAGTCGGACCATCGCCAACTTTCATATCAAGTAAACTGACATTCTTTCCTCATTCCTTGAACCTACCCACTAACCTTTCATTCCTCAATTTTGTTCAAACTTCCAAATAAGAAAGTGAACAAATTAAAACCCAATTAATGATGCCCATAAAATTGTACACCCCTATAAAGCAATCCACTCTGACCACTACTTCACGTCACCATCAATCAGTCACACCCCATAACTCACAATCACTCCTTCATTACAACTCCCTCAACCGTCACTCATTATCTCTCTCCATTATCAAGCCTTCTTCATCTCCCTCCTTCACCATCACCATGAAAACCCCTAAAGCTCCATCAACGATAATACCCAACAATAAATCTACCAAAAAGACTCTAAAACCCAGTAAACCCAAACTACTCAAAGTAATTCATCCTTCACCACTGATAACAGCACTGCCATCATCCTCATTTTCCCCTAAACCATCTGATCAACCCACCTCTTTAAACATGCATGCTAGCTCAAAACTACCTCATTCTACTTCAAAAGGAGGAGGTTCATAGTCAAGACAATGCCTAACTTGTAGATCTCTCCAATGTGGAAGCTTTCCAAAAGATTGATTCTTTTTTCAATAGTCGGTCTTCACCCCCTTTCACTTGCCCTGTTTTACCGAATACAGTTTCAACTCTCTTAACCTGTTCGTAAACCTCATAACTGGTCAATGGTTGACAAGCTACACGGTCCTCAACCTCCCTGTTGAACATCTTTTTCTTCTTACGATATTAGTGATCTCGTGGAAGGAACTTTCGATGGTGCATGAATACATGTTTGCACTTAGGAATCCGCGTGGATGCCATATCATCGATATATAGTGGGCATGCTTTCTTTCCTTTGTTCTTATCCCCGGATAAGGTACCATATGCTGGAAATTTATTAACGATGCATAAAAGCATTGCACGTGATGTGAACTTCTCATTTGCATGTGCATCAAATACGAAAACCCCTCATCCCACATCTTTCACAAATCCTCAACAAAATGTACAAGATATACACCTATGTCATTCCCAAGTTGTTTAGGACCTAATTTTAGAAGCGAAAGCATAATGTACTTACGCTTCATACACAACCAAGGAGGAAAATTATAGATTACTAATAGTACCGGCCAAGTACTATGTTAAGAACTAAGATTGCCGAATGGGTTCTTTATCCGTACACAGTTCGAGCCTTAAATTACGATCTTCATCTTCAAATGTCTGATGCAACTTATCAATAGTCTTCCACTCCGGAGAATCAGCTGGACGTGCGAACAAGTGACCTTTCTTCAACCTATCTGCATGCCACCTCAAATTTAACGCATCTTTCTTTATAGATACAAGCGTTGGAATCTAGGTATTATTAGAAGATACCATGATACCTTAGCCGGGGGCCCTTTAGCATCCCGAGCTCCTTTACGCTTGTAACGCGATAATCAACACCTCGAACACTCTTCTAAGTCTTCATTTTCATTCCGATACAATACACAATCATTCGGACACGCATGAATCTTCTGGTACTCTAAGACGACAAGACACATGAGCTTTTTGGCATGATATGTCGACTTTGAAATTTTATTTCCATCAGGAAGCATCTCACCTAACGCTTCTAATAACATTGTAAAACTAGTATCACTCCAATTGAACTTTGACTTAAATTTGAAAATTGTCTATACATTTATTAGTTTGGTAAACTTTGTACATCTAGGGTACAAAGGCTTTTGAGAAGCCGCTGTCAACAAGTTAAAAACGCGAGGACGTTTTTCGAATTCATCCTTGACCCCATCCATCATATCATCAACACTATCTACACTACAAGAAAACTTGTTTTTAGCAACAAGTTTTAGCAACGACTATATTTTTTTCGTTGCGAAAAATACAAGTTGTTGCAAAATCCGTTGTTGTTGCTAAATAATCGTTGCCATAAAAAAAATAAACTTCCCCACCCTTTAAAATAATTTTCCGGTATAATCCAATTTTTTGCAACAAACAATTTAGTTGTTAAAATTAAATAAATAATTTGTAACTGTATATATTGTTGCAAAAAATATTTAAATATACAGATACAATAAAGTCGTTGCAAAAACCTTATACTAATAATTTTTTTTTTCATCTTCCTCTAAAATCAGAACCCCAATCCCTCACAATCCCCATTTCCCTCCCTCGCATTTTTAGAAAACCCCATTCCCTCACAAACCCGATTCCCTCACAAACCCTATTCCCGCACACCGGAGCTTAGCGATTGCCGCCTATACACCGGAGCTTCTGCCGCCTGCACGCCGGAGTTCCAGCCGCCTTCAGAACACCGGTGCTACCGCCTTCTGCACATACGCCTTTCAAATAACCCACGACAGGTTGTTTGTTTTTTTTGCCTTTTTGTTTCTTTGTAATTTTTGTTCTTATTTCTTGTTGCTTTCAATTTATGGGTTGTTCTTTGAATTTCTTAAGCTTTGTTGTAATTATCAGATTAATGTATGTGTATTTCGTCAGTTTGAAATGTTGGGTTGTGCGAATTTTAACCCTCTTGGCAGTGAAGGAACAAGAATTCGTGTTTTTCTTCGGCTTTGTTCTAATTATCAGATTTATGTATGCGTATTTCATGATTTTGAAATGTTGGGTTGTATTTCATGACATAGATTAACCTTTTTCTTGTTCTTTTTCTTGTTCTTTGAATTTCTAGGTTGTTTTTATCCTTTCAATTTTTGGGTTATAGATTAAACCCACAACTGGTAATCTTTGTGAAATTTATGTGATTGATTTTGTGAAATTTATGCAATTTAGAGCATTTTGAGAGCAATTTGATTGGAAAAACTGTTAGGGTTTATGTTTAGGTTCTGTGTTTAACTCAAATGAGATTTTATTTGTTTAGGGCCTTTCACGGGCCTGTCGTCATCGTTAAGGTCTTCGAAGATAACGTTTTAGTCTTCGAAAAAGTTGATGGGAAGATGTTTCCAGTTTTTAATTTATCGTATTGCTGCTCTTTCTAAAATATTGCTGATTTTTACTTTCCACTCTGTTGTTGCAATCAACCAATGCAGGCTAAACGTTTTAGTTCGACGCCTGATGTGGACAACAGTCCAAAGTCTTTGTTAGCCTTCAATGGTAATTATAGTGTTCATGGCCTATACGATTTTCTGCTAAATTACAAGTACATGAAGTTGCAACTGTTTTGATAGAAGTTGACGTTTCTTCCAGTTTGTCACTTTAGTTAGCTTGCTTTTACAGATCATTGTTGACTACATTGAGCAGTATGGATGTACCTGTGCTGTGTGCTCCCATACCTTTCCTTAATGCTGCAATTTCTTCCCCACAGGTGAACTACATTTTATTTGTAACTTCACTGATTTATCTTTTTTATCAATGTTGCAAAATTTGTTGTAGCACCAGGGAATGTCCTCTCTTCTAGTATTCAGGATATATATGTGACACTGTTTTTCATTCAAATTAGTTTAATATTTTTGCTGAAATTGACAGTTTTTCTAAATGCGATACTGGAACTAGTTTCTTCTCTTCATTTTAACAATAAGGTTTGTAACAGCAAGTGAGTAGTCAGTTTATGTTCCAAAAAATGTTTGCTAAATTCGTAGCATCCGTACAAGTGAAGGAAATGGAAACAAATGTCATTAATGTGAAGTTATAATTAGTCCTTTTAGGAGCTGTTTGGTATGAGAAGTGTAAATGAAATGTAAAGAGAATCCTTATAGAGGGGTAATGGCATTGTTAAGTATTATTGTTATTAATTGTTTGGTATAAAGAGGGGTAAGGGTGTGGTAATGGTGATAGAGGAGATGAGGATGAGTTCACTTGTTTATTTATTACCTCCCATGTCAATGTTGTAACAATGTAAAAGAATATGTGATGAATTGGGTCAAAGTGTCCAAGGGCATTATCGATATTTCACTATTAATTAGTCTTTGTATGTTAGTTAGAATATTGTTATTTTTAGTTGTTTGTTAGGGCTTAGGCTACATATAGAGCCAGCCTTGTAATGTTTAGTTAGTTTTTTGGATAATAAGAACAAGGCACAGTCCTTGAGAGTCAAGAGCAGACTCGAATTGCTCACATCTTGTGTTCACTGATCAGTTTTGGTAACGGGTCGGGGCTGATCTGTTACAGAATCACTTATGGCAAGCAAAGTAATCGAAACATTACCCACACATTAAAAAATCAAATTAGGGAATGGATTCTCCTATTATTTCATTTCCGACCCTTCAAAAACAGCTACTAAACATTCCCTTAGTCTGTTGCAAACTGTGTCTCCAAATCATTTCAGTTATCCGGTTGGTGTATTACTTAACCATGAGAAATCTGGTTTTGCAAGTGAGGTGCAAGGAAATCAGAAAAGTTGAGGCCTTGCAGTCAAAAGGACTGTTTACAAAAGTTGGGGAGTCAGTCGAGAATTCAAAGAGTGATACCTGCTACAGCATTGAAGTAAATGACATGTAATTGCCGCCCTGGATAATTTGCTCCATGTGCTCGGCGCTGAGCTCTACTAGGAGCAGTTTTGAGGCAAGGTGTGTGCTTTTCTCTCCTTTTCTAATTTAGAGCTACAAATGTTGAAATTTGCAAATGAAGTATACTTGAAATGTGTTGAATGACTTGTCTGGATTGATGCAGCTTTGTAACAGACCCTAACTCCATGGGATTGAATGCTGCTCTTGAAGCAACGGTCAGTCAAAATTTCATTACTGACAAAACTTGCGGAGATTCAGAAGGAGATGCACATCCTTTAAAGATTAGAATTCATGAAGATTTTGATGATATTTGACTTTTGGAATAAGATGAATTCTAGTCTAATTATATGATGAAATGGTTTATAATGTTTGCTGTTGGTATAGCATGTATGAACGCGTATATTTAATGGTATATATGGATTAGTACAAATTATATCGTATTGGTATTTTTATTTATTAATATAGGTCTTTTGTCATATAAATGGTGGTTTAAAAATAAAAGGAAATTGCAATTGTACGGCTTTTTTTAGAAGATAACAAAGTCGTTGCGAAAAATGTGTATATTTTTTGCAACGGTAATAGTTGTTGCTAAAAACATTGATAACAAATTTTACTTAATTGTTTTCCCTACCGTAAAGTCGTTGCAAAAGATTGACTATCATGTATTGCAATTACTTGAATTGTTGTGAAAAACATATATTTAACAACGAAAATAGTTGTAGCTAAAAATGCAGAAAATTTGGCAACGAGCTTTTTTGTTGCTAAAAACGTTGGAAGGAATTGCAACGATACTTCTTTTGCTACAATAGAACTCGTTGCAAAAAACAGATACCTTTTGCAACCACCATAGTCGTTGCTAAAAGCTTTAGCTGCGGCTGTACCCGCAACAATGGAATTCATTGCAAAAATCATTTTTCGCAACGAAATCAGGTTTTTAGCAACGACTTTTTCTGTTGCTAAAAATAACTTTTCTTGTAGTGCTACATCCTCATCGACATTCTCTTCATCTGTCTCATATCCATCAACACGATCTACATCCTCAACAACACTTTTTTCTTTGTAAACTCCCTCCTCACCATGCCAAACCCAAACACAAATCAAAATAATTAACAAACTAATAATAACATCAACTTGAAAAAAAAATGTAAAACTTAAAAACAACTACATACATGAGTAGTAAATTATTCACATTCAAATGTACAACTACATACATAAGTTAATTATTCACATTCAAATATATAATTACATACATAAGTAAATTATTCACTTTCAATCTACCCTAAAAAAGCTAATTAAATAAAATTATTCACATTCAAATATATACCAACATACATAAGGTTTCAAATGTTGAAGGATGAAGTCGTAAAGAAGAACGAAAATCTGAAGCAGAGAAGAACGAAAATGGTGAAGAATGAAGCAGCAACTTGCAAATGAAGAAGAAGAAGAAGAAGAAAAGAATGAAATAGTGGGTTTCAATTAGAGAACGAAGGTCTCGTGGGTGGGAATGAACAATAAGGCAGAATTGAAAACAAGTATACTATACTACTCTTAGGGGTGCGATTTTTTGAAAAAAAAAATAAAATAGACTATATGTCGTGGTTTCATGAAAACCGCAGTCTATAGTCTAATTTATATTTTTAAAAAATATAAATTAGACTATATGCTGTAGTTTTCAATGAACCGTAACATATAGTATATTTTAAATTTTTTGAATATAAATTAGACTATATGTTGCAGTTCTCTAAAAACCGCAGCACATAGTCTAATTTTAATTCCCTAGTTTTTTCACTCCATTTTATATTGTTTTTGATAAGAACCGCAACATATTACACGCAACAAATGAGATTTTTTCCACTAGTGATTGAAGCAAACCTTGACAAAAGAATAATAAACGCAGTTTTGCATGTGAATTTGCTACTGGATGTCTATTCAAGTGCCTTGTATATAAGTGTTTAAAGCAAACATAGTATTCATTTGGGATATAACAAAATCAATCAAAATGTTGTTCAAAAAGCCATGTGTGTACTGTATCAAAGAACACTATAAGAAATTTTATGTTGCACTCTGAAAATGGTACAAATAAAATATGTGAGAGATTAGAATATAGTTACCAAGTCAATATAACAAGCAAAAACTCGGATGTCATTTAATTGCCTATGTATAGGAACCAGAAAACGTATGTAATTTGCTGCACAAATCAACAGTTATTGTGATAGTATAAAATAGTGTAAGCAGAAATTAACTGGGAATTGTGAGATCATATTTTTTCCCTTAAATGAAGATGACTTGATTCAACAAGAGAGAAGCGTAGGGCAATGACAATCCCCACTAACATGCATAGGATTGGACAATCAACTATCATGGATTAAATAACATTCTCTTTTAATCTTATCGTTTGTGATTTTGATTAATTCAACCTTTAATAAGAACAATTAACAACCAACTCTGAACTTTCGTGATTTTGAATGGCGATAAAAGAGTTTAACTTGCTTTGCACTTAACACTATACACTTTTCTACCTTAACTTTCGTATTTCGGAACAATAAAAAGCTAAAATACTTTAACATATGTGGATTACAACATATTCAATCAATTCCAGACAACTATAATCAACAAATTCCTCGATAAACTAATTCATATGCATATTTTTCATACCAAGCCCTAGAAAGAGAACTACTCACTAATTGCATAGAAACAATCAAAACCTATATAATAACAATAAACATAACTAAGATATTGATGAACAATAATACCTTGATGAATGTGATTCCAATGGAGATTGATGAAAAACAAACCAATAAACTTGCAATAAAGAAATGTAATTGGGAATTCTTGGGTTTAACAAAAAAATATTAGATTAAATTAAGAACTAAACAAGATTAAAGGATGATTAAAGAAGGATAAGTAAAGCATAAAAGAGTAATTAGAATTCTAAACAAATTCTAAGATAACTCCATAAAAAACTAGAAAAAGCAGTATATATATGATAGGTTTTTAAAGTCGAAGGATATGAAGAGCAGGCGCAGTCTATTTTGGTCGAAGCCAAATACAATTTGCTCAAAATTGAGAAATTTCGCATGAAGTTCCATACAGCTTCGCACGAAGCTTTAATTAGAAAGTATCAGAAGATCCTCTCAATTGTGCTTCGACCGAAGCCATGCCCAATTCGCCCGAAGCTTTATCAAACTAGAACTTGTGCTCAACTTAGCTTCAACCGAAACTACAACAATCTCGCCCGAAGCTAGTAATTTTCGCCCGAAACTTCATCAGATCCGACAAAAACTTGTGTTAGAGAAGCACATGAGCTTTCTTCAACTTAGCTTCGACTGTAGCTCTAATAATCTTGCCCAAAGCATGTGCCAGATCAATACAGAAATTCTTAATGACTTGAAATCTCATCGTCTGACCCTCGAACTTTCCTTAACTTTGACGAAAGCCTTCATGAGCTATTCAATGGTGTCCAAACATGCAATGATGTATTTATGAACCTCGGCGGACATGTTTGAGAACCAGAATGGCTAGAAACATGCTTGAATCAACTCGAATATATCATTAAGGCATGAAAAGGTGTACAAAAGAAAAAAAAAACTCAACTCAGCAAATCTCGACCACATTCAACCATAAAATGCTAAACAAAGCTCTCGATAAACCCCAAAGAAGAAGTAATAAGTGTAAAATACTAAACTTATCATCCAAACTAAAACACGACATAATTCAAGTTAACAGAAAGAAAAATAAATAGCAGTATTGCATTACGATTCCGCTGCATACGGGCACTTTGGAAATGAATGGAAAATGGTTGGAATTAAACCAATAAATACGAAATTTCAATTTTTCTTTTGCCTAAAGTTATGACCAAGTTTTACGATTAACGAGGTATGGAAGCAACATGCAAAGGACATGATGGACTAGTAAGGAAGAAGAAATAGCTGGTTCCCTTTTTATGGAGTAATAATAGTAACAGAGAAGTTGACAAACGAGAATGTGAAAAAAAAAAGCAAACTGAGATAGGTTGCTAACATATGCTTTTGCAAAAGATTTAATACTTTCCTTTTTCATTAAAATCAATAATATTATAAGTCTTAAGAGTTTTTTATATTAAAAAGAAAAGAAAGTTTTCCCATAATATTGCTAAAAAAAAAAAATAATTCCCACTTTGCATTATGTGAGAAAGTATTTTCCACAACATCGTCCATGTGGAAATTTGGTTTTTTTTTTTCAGACAAAACCGCCAGTTGAGATGGCGGTTTGCCTTATTTAATAAATCGCCACATGAAGTAGCGGTTTGATCAAGGCAAACCGCCATTTCATTTGGCGATTTTGTCCCTGGTAAACCGCCACTTCATGTGGCAGTTTGCTTGTGGCCTGCAGCTTTTTTTTTTCTTTCATTTCCCCTAAATAGTTACCGCAACCTGCATTAAACTAGTTCAATACCATCTATTCCATAATAATCAATTACGAACCAGCTTGATTTGAAAAAATTAATTATAAAAATAATGCGAAGATATATTACAATTATGGAAAGTCATACAAGAAGTTCAAATCAAATAAGAATATACAAAGTTTGTTAAACTACAATCCCCGGCCCCTTTTGTTTTGCGCACCGGTGGATGATGATGGTGTGAACTCGTCAACCTCCGCAATGACATTAAGAGCATGAGCTCGCCGTTGACTAGCACACTGATATGTGATGATCCTTTGCGGAGGCGATGGATGTGGAGGAGGAGTGGTTATGGAAGCTGAGGATGGAATGGCGACATAGTACCGGAGGTCGATGGCAATCTGGAAGACCGGCCTCGAGTAGATGAACGCTGGCGACCTCTTGTGGACCGAGAACTGGATTCTCCGGAAGAGCTACCTCGGTGGGCTGAACTCCATGGAGATGGAGTGTGGAATGTGTCATCTACCTCGCCAATGATGGGTGGGGTCGGTATGAGATACTCATAACCCGTCTGACTCAATGCATCGGTCAATGACGTGTTAATGGATGCTAGGGTCTGAGAACATAGCCGATACCCCACATCAACTGGCGATGTAGCAGCCCCTTGAATCGTGTCATTGCATTGTATGAGCACCGATCGGATGCGTTCAGCCTGTATGTTATCATTATATTGTTGAAAGAGTCAAATAAAAGTATTACTATATGTTATGAGTGTTGAAAGAAGACGTACCAGTAACGTAGATGTCGGATGGTAATGTGATCCTGGCTGCGCAAATGTGGTGTTCGTTAGTCGTAATATGGAGATACGCTTGTACCAACTCATGTACATACCAGAGCTATGACCTGTGAAGTTACCTCCTCGAACCAATGTAGATGCTCGGTTATTCCACGCATCTACATGCGATCTATGTCGTACGACGTAGTTCATGTCCCCAGTCCTCCGATCGATCACATGTAGTTGAGGTTGGGTGTCACAGGCATCCGGAATAACTTGCTCCAAACCGAATTGACGCATGACACGATCCGGGAGATTTAGCTTGACAATGCTGTGAACCTAACACCGGTTCAAAATCCTCCGCGTCATATGTTGCCCATCGGGTCGAATCGTCCGAATTTTGGGTCTCCCTATATGAATATGCTCCCATGACCATATCTCTAACAACATCAAGCAGCCACCAATGTCCTTAGCACCCTTACGAGATGCTCGACATAAGTTACGATACAGATACGCTAGGGTAGCACTTCCCCAACTGTACTCATCTACCCGCTCCAAGTCTTCCAGTAGAGGGAGATAGATCAACTGCACGGAGTCACCGCTTTCGTTTTGAAACAAGATGCATCCAAACAGGTACAAGATGTACGCTCGCGCATGTCTATCAACCGTAACATCATCCTCTAGCGCGCTAAAATGCACTCGAAGCCAAGTCAGCTTCAATGACAATCCAATGATGATATTCGGCTGTGTGGGGTCTTGAGTGTTTTCAGGCCAAACCCCTAGTAGATCATGAACTAATGTTGGCCAATTTCTCTCTCCATGACCTATCACTGCTTGTCTTTCAATGGGCAGACCCATTATAACTGCCACATCTTGCAACGTAATCATTGCCTCTCCAACTGTGAGGTGGAAGGTATGAGTCTCTGGCCTCCACCTCTCCACCAATGCAGTGATAAGAGCTCGATCGAGCTCTAAGCCCCCGCGCAACAACCTGTGAATGTATCTGAAACCAGCTAATTCGACTACCTCTAATACCCTGTCATCCACCTCCCAATGTAACGTACTCACCTGGTAGTGCTGACGAGTAACCAATTAGGCAGTGGAGCCTTCCCACGCAGCTACGCTCCTGTGTATCGCCTGAAGCGTAAGCACTGATGGATCAACTGGGCACGACATCGCTGTTACATACTTAAGTGTTATAAAAATCACATAAATAGTATCAGAGTCAACATGATATTACAAAATATTAAAAAAAACATACTTTGTTGATCTTCAAGGGCATGTTTTCTTATTATGACCACTAAATCCACAAAAGCTACACGTGTTACGAGGATGCATCAACGATGCATTCATTTCGTACCGTATATGAGTTGATCGGGGATGATGCTTTCCACGCTTCGTTGAGGGATCTGGAACAACTGTAGGGACGCTCCAAGGATCGCGGGTGAACATGTCTGGAATAGACATGAAAGTCTTCTTATATGTCGATGCGTATTTTGTAGTGTGAAATGAAGGGTCCACAAAAGCATCATACGATATATTACGAGCTCGACATACTGCAAGAACATGTGAGCACGGTAACTTGAAGATGGTTGGTTTCTGACAGGAGCATGATGTAGCTGTGAGGTCAACCATGTAGGATTTTCTACCTTTTCCTGCTATCCTGTTGCCACAACCAGTGGTGACCTCAAATATCCCACGCACTGTGTCATATATCTTAACATCATGAAAGCGTGCTTTTTTAGCATTCTTATCAATCGTATCAGTTGGTTTCTTGGCATACACATGTCCATTGTCTAATTTGTTTCTCCCTAAATCCCTCCTTATGGCAAAGTATTCGTTAACCCGGAAGAATGTCATCCTAACCAATGAAGTGATTAGGAGTGACCTGGCCCCCTTTATTACGTCATTGAACTTTTCAGACATGTTTGTAGTTCTTACTCCATATTGATGCCCACCGTCATGAATCAAAGTCCATTGGCGCTCATGAATAGAACCATTCACTAAGTTTTTATACGCGTCCTCGTTAAACTCTTTAAGGCGATTCATGTAGAAATTATATTTCCAAATCTTTGTCTGTTCAGAAGCTTTTGCAAATAAGTTTTTGACTGCTATGTTCTTGAACTTCTTATGCACGTTCGAAGCTAGAAGACGTTTACAAAACCGATGGAATGTAAATGGCTCTTCCCAACCTTTTCGAACTCTATTCATTGCATGTAAAATTCCCTTGTGATGATCAGATATAACACATAAGTCGTCCCTCTTAGTGACATAATGCCTTATACAATCCAAGAACCAACTCCATGTGTTGCTCTCTCCCTCCACAACAGCAAAGGCAAGTGGGAACAACTGAGAATTTGCATCTATCGCCATAGCAATCATAAGTGTGCCTCTATACTTTTCGTACAAATGTGTACCATCTACAGAAATAAGGGACGACAGTGGGGAAAACCCTTAATGGATGGTCCGAAAGCCAAAAAATTCGCTTAAACATCACTCTGGTAGGATCCATTATCGGTTGGACTTTCCATTGCACCACTGTTTCTGGATTAGATTGCATTAACGCCTGCAGGTACCTTGGAAGCTCCTCAAAGGACTTATCCCAATCCCCAAATACTTTTGTTATAGCCTTATTTTTTGCCAACCAAGCTCTCTTATATGTTATAACAAATTCGTATTTATTTTTTACAAAATTAACGATTGACTTCACCTTAAACGCTAGATCAACTCTGATCATATCCACGATAAGATCAGCAACAAATTCAGAAGTAAGGAGGGGATGGTCGTCACTGTAATGTACTGAGCAATCTTGATTATGACCCTTATATCGCACAATCTTAAATGATCTCGTTGCGGTCATAACAGCTCGCATCCTCCATTCACAACCTATATTCTCCATATTAGTGCATTGGATAACGTACTTTGAAGGCTCCGACTCGATTACACAGAAATTTCTATTGTTAGAAATCGCTCATGCTTTAACATTCTTCTTAAAGTGGTTTAAGGAGCTAAACTCTTGCCCTATCCTAAAGTCTCCATTTTCATTCATGGAGTTGTCATCATTCCAGGTCATCCATGCATCAATCAATCTTTGATCAACATCATCAATTTTAAGCCAGTCTTGAGATGGAGCACCATCTCTAATCGCTGCATCTAGAGCTTCTCTTCTTTCATCATCCTCCTCTGAATTAGAATCAATATGATCATCCTCCTGATCTAAAGAATCAACCTCGTTTGCATTACGCCTACCCAAGTGACTCGTGGAGAAAGTGTTCATTACACCACCACCAATGCCACGTGAATGAGTTAGAGAGGTAAGCTCATCCAAGTGCTCATTAACATAATTTGGGTTACTTAACATTTTTCTGAATGTATCATGGCGTACACTAGGACCTGATTCTGGATGTTCCATGTTAGTCATGACTTCCCTCGCATTATCCAAATTTGCAACCAATTCAACATAAACCTCCATTGCCGTTCCAAGGGCTTGTGATGCCGCATAAGCAAGAGCACTTATGCTTTCATCATTCTTGATCGGGACTAACACATTTTTCCCAGTCACCGGATATTTCATCAACATTTTTAACATAAAAGAGTTGCGATCACAACCAATTACATCACAGATTTTGCTATGAAACACCTCAAAATTGAAATAAATTAGGGTTTATACTAATACCTTAAATAATGATAAAAATGAACAAGTAAAGAAGGAGAAGATGAGAATGTAGTTGATTAATTTAGTTGAATGAGAGAAATTGTGAATATGAAGTAAAAGAGGATTGAAGAAAAATTTTTTTTTAAAGAAGAACTGGCAGCAACTACAAAGGCAAGCAAATGGAATGAAGTGAAGAAATTAGAACAGAAGCTGGGGTTTTGTACAGCTATAAAACCGCCACTTAAAGTGGCGGTTTGCTTCATATTAATTTTTTTTTTAAATGAAATTCATCTAAACCGCCATTTCATCTAGCGGTTTAGTTCAGATTCCTACACAAAACCGCCATTTCATGTGGCGGTTATTTAAAAAAAAAAATTTAAACCTATCCTACGTGGACAGTATTGTGGGAAATACTTTCTCATAATACCTAAAGTGGGAATTATTTTTTTTTGGGCAATATTATGGGAAAACATTCAAAAGAAAAAGATATTATCTAGTGTAGCTTTTGTGGATTTAGTGATCTTAATAAGAAAACATGCCCTCGAAGATCAACAAAGTATGTTTTTTTTAATATTTTGTAATATCATGTTGAGTCTGATAATATTTATGTGATTTTTATAACACTTAAGTATGTAACAGCGATGATGGCGATGTCGTGCCCAGTTGATCCATCAGTGCTTACGCTTCAGGCGATACACAGGAGCGTAGCTGCGTGGGAAGGCTCCACTGCCTAATTGGTTACTCGTCAGCACTACCAGGTGAGTACGTTACATTAGGAGGTGGATGACAGGGTATTAGAGGTAGTCGAATTAGCTGGTTTCAGATACATTCACAGGTTGTTACGCGGGGGCTTAGAGCTCGATCGAGCTCTTATCACTGCATTGGTGGAGAGGTGGAGGCCAGAGACTCATACCTTCCACCTCACAGTTGGAGAGGCAATGATTACGTTGCAAGATGTGGCAGTTATAATGGGTCTGCCCATTGAAAGACAAGCAGTGATAGGTCATGGAGAAGAAAATTGGCCAAACATTAGTTCATGAGCTACTAGGGGTTTGGCCTGAAAACCCTCAAGACATCACACAGCCGAAGATCATCATTGGATCGTCATTGAAGCTGACTTGGCTCCGAGAGCATTTTAGAGCGCTAGAGGATTACGTGGATGATGTTACAGTTGATAGACATGCGCGAGCGAACATCTTGTACCTGTTTGGATGCATCTTGTTTCCAAACAAGAGCGGTGACTCCGTGCAGTTGATCTATCTCCCTCTACTGGGAGACTTGGAGCAAGTAGATGAGTACAGTTGGGGAAGTGCTACCCTTGCGTATCTGTATAGTAACTTATGTCGAGCATCTCGTAAGGGTGCTAAGGACATTGGTGGCTGCTTGATGTTGTTACAGATATGGTCATGGAGCATATTCATATAGGGAGGCCCAAAATTCGGACGATTCGACCCGATGAGCAACATGATCAGGAAGATGACGCGGAGGATTTTGAACCGGTGTTAGGTTCACAGCATTATCGCAGGATGGATACTTTAACAGTAAGGTAGCAACACTCAATTCACTATTCAAATTCATGATTTCACTATTTTATGATACATGAAAATGTTAAAACAATGTTCATTCGTTTGCAGTTGGCTTCGCGTATATCTTTCGAGGTCCCACTCCCCACATACTCTCGTCTACTACAGAGACGCACTTGATCGACAACGGGACGAGCAGGTTATTAACATTTACTATTTGTATTAGTTATAAATAAATTGTATATATTACTGAGCATATTGATTTCTATTACAGATGACATGGCAGCCTTACACAGCGGCTAAGATGGACACTCTGCCACACATATGTACATCGGGCCACGAGATTTTGAGATCGCATTGTCCACTTATTTGCTTTGACATTGTCGAGCTACATCTCCCGGACCGTGTCATGCGTCAATTCGGTTTGGAGCATGTTATTCCGGATGCCTGTGACACCCAACCTCAACTACATGCGATCGATCGGAGGACTGGGGACAAGAACTACGTCTTATGACATAGATCGCATGTAGATGCGTGAAATGACCGAACATCTACCTTAATTCGATGAGATAACTTCACAGGTCATAGCTCTGGTATGTACATGAGTTGGTACAGACGTATCTCCATATTACGCCTAACGAACACCACATTTGCGCAGCCAGGTTCACATTACCATCCGACATCTACGTTACTGGTACATCTTCTTTCAACACTCATAACATATAGTAATACTTTTATGTGACTCTTTTAACAATATAATGATAACATACAGGCTGAGCGCATCGGATCGGTGCTAATACAATGCAATGACACGATTCAAGGGGCCGCTACATCGCCAGTTGATGTGGGATATCGGCTATGTTCTCAGACCCTAGGCTCCATTAACGAGTCATTGACCGATGCATTGAGTCAGGCGGGTTATGAGTACCTCATACCGACTCCACCCATCATTGGCGAGGTAGATGACACATTCCACGCTCCTTCTCCACGGAGTTCAACCCACCGAGGTAGCTCTTCCGGAGGATCCAGTTCTCGGTCCACAAGAGGTCGCCGGTGTTCATCTACTCGAGGTCGGTCTTCCAGATCGCCATCGACCTCTGGTGCTATGTCGCCATTCCATCCTCCAGCTTCCATAACCACTCCTCCTCCACATCCATCACCTCCGCAAAGGATCATCACATATCAACGTGCTAGTCAACGACGAGCTCGTACTCTTAATGTCATTGCGGAGGTTGACGAGTTCACACCATCATCATCCACCGGTGCGCAAAACAAAAGGGGCTAGGGATTGTAGTTTAACAAACTTTGTATATTCTTATTTGATTTGAACTTCTTGTATGACTTTCCATAATTGTAATATATCTTCGCATTATTTTCATAATTAATTTTTTCAAATTAAGTTGGTTCGTAATTGATTATTATGGAATAGATGGTATTGAACTAGTTTAATACAGGTTGCGCTAACTATTTAGGGGAAATGAAAGAAAAAAAAATTGCAGGCCACAAGCAAACCGCTACATGAAGTGGCGGTTCACCAGGGACCAAACCGCCACATGAAATGGCGGTTTGCCTTGACTAAACTGCTACTTCATGTGGCAGTTTATTAAATAAGGCAAACCGCAATCTCATGTGGCGGTTTTGTCTGAAAAAAAAAAACAAATTTTCACGTAGACGATATTGTGGGAAATACTTTCCCACATAATGCAAAGTGGGAATTATTTTTTTTTAGCAATATTATGGGAAAACTTTCTTTAACATAAGGATAATATGAGAGAGAAAATAGCATAATTGAGGATAGAACATATAATTAATTATGGAGAAGTATCACCCGCACTAATTAAAACCTGCACAAAATAAAAACCTGACTCAATATAAGATTCACATAAATGCAATTCAACTACTAATCTTGAACTTTCTCAACAAAATTTTTATTTCATCTTCAACATTCACTATTACATAATGCTTAAACTGACCTTATCGATTGGAAAGTGGAAAATAAACTTATAAGAAGCTCATAAAAACAAAATTGAAACAATTACTCAAAATAACATCATAAACTAGAAATGAATAGACAACTCATAATTTGGTCATAAGAATGAATTCAAAGCATACTCATGTCATAACAGGAATTCTCTCAAGTCAAAATAGAAAATCAAATTATATGCTCAAAAACATATCATAAAGTGTAAATTACTTAGGTGCAGAGCCGTCTTGAAAATTTTGGGGCCCTGTGCAGCTTTGATTTTGCGTCTTATTCATATTAAATATATTTATTTTATTAATTAACTTAAGATATTTCTTTTCATTATTAATTTTTTCATATAATGGAGAAAGAGGGGCCCTATGCGATCGATTACCTCGTACATCGTCAAAGACCTCTCTGCTTCAGAGAAGAGAAAGAAAAGAACTATTCGACTAAAATTCTTTAAAAACGAACTAGAAATTAATTTAGGGAAGAGCAATAGAGGTGAGCAGTGCTAAAAGATGAACAAAGAAGATAGAACAGAAAATCGAAAAAAAGGGATATAGTGAGAGATCTAAGAAGAGAAGAAAAGAGGTATGCGAAATTAGTGTTAGTGTTAGGGTTAAGAGGTTTATATATTGTGAATTCATGATTTATCATTTATGATGAATCTACAAGAAGTAGCAGAAGGGGGGGGGGGGGGGGGGGGGTAACAATTTATTAGGTAATAAATGGGAGGGGTGAAAAGAATGGTTAGGAAAAAGATAGATTGATATTAGGATGGAGTAATTAGAAGTGGATAATTAGGTAGTTGTAAAGTTAACAATGGTACTATGGTAGTTAGTAAGGATGCAAGTAGTAAAGGATCGTCAAAAAAGAAAATGGTATAAGTACCACAATTGTAAATCATCTTGAAAGCTTCACGAAAACTTATCTTTCATCATTAAAACATCTTCACTAGGTGTGAACGTAGTAGAGTGAACCACGTTAATTTTTTTGTATTGTTTATTTTGTTAATTAATATTGCATAATTGTAAGTTCATGATTAAAAATTTCTAGTTTTGCATTTTTCCCAATTCAATTTAGGACTCTAATCATTGATGGTAGAGTAAATAAGATGTTCTAAATCATTAAATCATCTTGCAATCAACAGAAGTTGTACGAACATGTAGAGTTCACCTTTTGTTTGTTCAGAAAAAAATATCAAGGGATAATTTTCGTTGATAACAAACTATGTCGTGGTGTTTTTAATCACCAATGGCTTTGATGGTTTTTTTGTTTTCAATCAAAGGTTTTCACTTTTTGAAACAAAATGGCCACCATTGACATTGGTCCAAGTGTCTCTCACTAGACATGGTTTAAGAAATCGAATGTACATAAATTTACCTTCTTTAAACTAATGGTGGACCTAACTTAGGACATGATAGTCTACGGCCCTATCATTATTCAACAAAAAATATTTTTTCTATTGTAAAATCTATAAATAAATCAAAAAAGTTTATTAGTAGAATCATTGTGGTTATTGGGCCCTTTCAAAAAAATTTACGCTTGCCTTTATTTAAAAGAACAAGGTTGTTTCTCATTGACCTTTGATAACAAACATATCTACTTAAGTGTATAATTGGGTCTTGTCTCAGTTGAAGAGCAAGTACCACTATCCAAAAAAAAATTGGGTTTAATTCTCGCCTAATCTTCTTCCTTCCCTCATTCTACTCTAAAATCAAAATGAAGTGTATATGACACATCATATCATACTACTATAGTCATTACAATAAATTACAAACTTTTCCTCTATTGATGATGAAATAGTTAATAAACTACATGAATTGCCTAAGTTGTCAATTAGATCAAGGACCAAACAGAATGTAATTATAGTAGTAAGGGATGTTGCACCTTAATGAAAATAATATCACTTAACCAAATTTCTGGGACGGAATAGTATAAATTATCAAGACCTTATTAAGGAAATGTTATTCTTGGATTCACATAAAATCAAGGTACGCATTCAAAACTTAAGAAATGAAACAAAGAATCCAAAACTTAATCCAAAACTTGTCGTGAATCACACTGTGGTTAGTGCAAATGCAAAAACTTTTATGATAATAGGAAAAATTTATTAGATTAATGTCAAAGAATCAACCCAACCAAAAGTTTAAGCTGATGGTACTAAAAATATTCGACATGAACCGAAGAGTGCATGAGATTCATACTCTTTTGTCACATTGGCTTCCAATACCGTATCGTGAAGCAACTCAAACAAAGTTTAAACTAATGGTTGAATTCTCGAGACATGACATACACTCCATGAATTAATTAATATTGTGATTCTGAATTAAGCAGATTTTGAACTTTTACTCATGAAATCAGGACTAAAGAATTTTTTAGAAACTCCACTTACGGAAACCTTAAACCTATCTGATTTCAAAATAGAGATATTAATACCTTATTTATCTAAATTGGACGATTAAATAAAATCAACTAACAATAATACTGCAGTTCATCACACGAATACTCAAATTAATCATACATAAGTACAATCGCAAAACCAGGAAATTGAGCAATAATTGATATTGTGAATAAGAAATTAAAAATAATGGACATTCAATCAAAAATAAAGGAAGAAAAGCGAGAAAAACAAGGTTAACCTTGATGTCAAAATCAGCGCCGCCGGTGGCGAGAAGTCCAGAATGAGGATGAAAATCTACGGTTAGAACTGGTTTTGTATCGTGCCAATTGATTTGAACAGTTCCTCCTTTCATTTTTATATTTTCTGATGATTTGTTAAAAGTGAAAAAAATTAGTAAGAATGGCAACTTCAAGTAAAAAAACTTAGGGTCCTGAGAAATAATTGGAGGTTATTAACGGGGAGGAGGATCGGGAAGGTGTTTGGCTCCTTCTCTGTTTTTGGCGAGAAATATATTTAGGGCAGTCAATTGAGAAGAAACCCTAATATTTGGGGATCTCAAAATAATACCTGAAATTGGAGATTTGGAGTCAATGGAAAGTGGTGGTCTGGTGGTGGTCAATCACGGAGGACGGCGCAACAGCAATTATGGCAGTTAGCAGCGGTCATGAACCGTCATGGTACTTTTAGGGTTTCAATATTTTACAGTTTGCTTTTTGCAACTGAGAGTATGAGACTCGGGGACAAATGCCCCTATTTAGTTCCTCCAATTTAGTGAAGATTAATGAGGAATTTTGATTTGTTTTGCCAATATTCTAATTTTGTAATTTTTGAGTTGAAATCTATGCATAAATCTACCTATCTATATCTATAATCTATAATCTATAATCTACTCCCTCCGTTCCTTTTTGATCTTCCATATTACTATAACGGGTAGTTTCAAAAGTTCTTCCACTTTAGAATATTTTCTATTTTTAGAAAGTTTTTATCTCACTTTTACCCCTTAAAATCCCTCTTTTCTTTTAATGTACCCATTTTCTTTTATTTATAATTATTTTCTCTCTCATACTTTCAATACAATCATTACTTCACACTACTATTTAATTAAAATAATACCCACTACAACCTCATACTTTCTATACAATCATTACTTCCCACTATTATATAATTAAAATAATACCCACTACCACCAAAGATTCTCTTTTTCTTAATCTTTGTGAAATACCCAAATAGGAAGAACAAATAGAAACGGAGGGAGTATAAAGCTACTAAAGAACAAACAATTTTGTCACGTGTTAAACTGTGAGCAAAAAAATTTCTCGCACAATCTTCAAGTTAATGTGGTAGAAAAATATTGAAATTTAAAATTTGTTTCTTAATATAGTACATATGCAACCACACATTTCTTATTTCTATAATCAAAGCGGATGTCTATACAACTCTTAATTAACTATTCATTTCTTATTCAAGCAATGTAATAGATTTCTATAAAAAATCTACCAATTTTTGAAAAACACAACGTAAATATCTAATTTCTATAAATCATTTAATAATTAAATACAATATTTTTTTATTAGTTAATAAACTCATAATATTTGCAGAATACATCTTACATTCTTTGAGAAAACAATAGAAATAATTATTATTACAATAACATCAAAATCTTTACATAAAAGATTTTCCAGCCTTTGAATAACTTTAATATATAAATAAACCAATGACACTAAATAAACTCAACTACATAATAATCTAAGACGTTGAAATAATTACAAATTCAATATCTAACAAAATAATTAGCTAATTTCTAATGTTCTTTCACATAATATCTTTCCATTATAAAATACTGGTCTCATTGAATGCTTAGATCAACATGTCATAGACGTATATCTTTTTATTAATCTATTTTCTTATTTATAGAAAAAGATCCATAAATCTATAAAAACTACTAAAGAACAAAAAGTTTTGACACGTGTTAAACTGTGGGCAAAAAAATTTTCCGCCCATTCTTAAAGTTAATGTGGTAGAAAAAAAATTGATATTTAAAATTTGTTTCTTAATGTAACATTTGGGAAATTAATATTTTAAGACGAGTGAGTTTAAGAGAATTGTAAGTACGAAAATGACCTCAACCAAATTTCTAATTTTCTTGTTCTTTTCAGAAACAAACACACAACACCTCCTTCTTCATCCTTCCTTCCCTGCGTTCTCTCCTATCTTCTGGTACACACAGCAACAAACATCATCTTCTTCCCCAAACGTTCGAACAAACAGCAGCAATCACAAGTGAATCAATCTTTCTTCCTTTTCTTGTCGACTTTTGCTCTAAAATTAGGGATGAAATTTTCGTTCTTCTGATATGCGAATTTAGGGAAAAAACTAAACTATCACCATCTTCAACCTTGAGTTCTCACAAGATCCATTGCAAGCTCTCCTCTCATACTGCCATTTTTGGATAAACTTAGACACTCCATGAATGTTCTTTTCTCCTTGATTGATTATTGGTGTAAACAAAATTAAGGTTTGAATCTCTCAATCTCTATGTGTTGTTTTACTCCATTCTTCTCTCATTCTTTTGATTTTCCTCTCAAGAATCGAACCTTAGCCCATCTTTGATTAGATTTTTTTTAAGTAAGATCAACATTTTTTTTTTGTGTTTATTTTCCTCCATTAAAGGAGAATTCATAAAGAAGCGATCGATTTTTTCCTTCCAAGTCCTTCGAAATTCTGCCGATTTGGGGAAGGATTGGGTGAGTTTTTGGTCCTGTTGATTAAACATCAAATTCAAGCCAAAAACAAGCATTGAATCTGTTCTTTCTCGTTTCTTGTTATTGCTAACGTCAAGTCCTTCTTGATCTCTTTCTTTTGCTTTTCCTTAATAATCATGCTCTTATTCTATACTTTCCCTTGTATAATCTTTCATTTATGTATTCAACCCTAAATGTTATTGAATCTTGGAATGTGTATGAGTTAGTAGATGAGTCATTGAATTGGAAACTCATGAAAAATGTGTTATTAGTGAGTTATGTGATGATTGATATGTGATTATAAGAGATTGTGATTGAGGAATTTTGGGGAAGAATTCAAAAATCAAATGTAATTTGGGTTTTGTGATGTATAAATGGTAGATTGTGGAATATTGAAACAATTTGTTAAAACTATTAATTAGTATGAAATTTACGAAGATTAGAATATCGATAGGATGATTGGATGTAGAAAGATTATGGAAACTTGACGTTATTGAATATTAGGAGATTCTTGCGAAATTACTAATAGTGGACAAATCTTGTTGTTGTTATTAATCGAATAGTTGGATAAATGTAAGTGTTGGGTATAACCCTTGATCATATACGATTGGTTGTTCTTGAGAGTATCTAGGGTTTGTGTGGAAATTATTAGTTGAATGGATAACTTAGCTGTGTTCTTCTTTTGGATAGCTTGTTATTCTTGATTGGTTTCTTGGTTTTGACTCTAGATGAACATAGAAGTGTTTGAATTGAAAATGCAAAGGGGATTGTGGAGACGTACAATCTTTACAAGAATATAAGCTAGTTTTAAATGAGGTTATATATTTTCTTATGATTTTGGGGCTAGAGTTAGAACTTGCACAATCTTTGATATTAGAAATATTAGAATAGAAGATGGAACTAAGATGCGGTCTTAGGAGGAGATACAATGAGTTATATGAACCTAGTTTGTAGTATCGAACGCTTTGTTGTGATGTTATGTTTGTTATGCTTCAGGAGGCGACGTCATCGAGGAACCTTTCTAGTTGATAACTGCAAATCGATCACGGCTCTTTGAAGCGTCATCGTTGGTGAGTAGTAGCAGTCCCTTAAAAGGTTTGGCCAGACTACTTTTCGTGTAAAATAGTTTTATCAAAGTTCTTTTGAAAATTGAAAATTGATTGAGACAAATGTTGTTGTGACTGCTTATGTTGATATTATAATATGGTCAATGGATCGGGCTTGCGAGCTGGTCATTGACGGAGTTGAGGAACTTTGTTCCCCGCTCCCTGTTTTGAAGCGAATTGTCATTGAGATATTGACTAGCTTCACCCGAGAGCGACATAGCCTTACAGCTGTAGGGCACCTCTCAAACTAGACTCCCTGTGCGCACATAGATCTAGGAAACTGATGTTGCTTTTAAACCCTTATTTGGAAACTATTGTGTTTGTTGTTTTGGATTGTTACTTTTCATTCAGTTTAATCTAACCTTTTGTTGTTTCCAATTTTTAGCTTGTTTGCAGATCGGAACCGGTCGGGAAGGATGGGTTAGCGGAGGTGATTAGAGGTTCAAAGGATGTATATTGAGCTGAGCACGTAGGAATTTGTAGATTTGTATTAGGATTTTGGATAAATGTATAGATTTGGTTGTGTTGGTTATATTGGACTTGCAGAGAATTGTATAATTATCTAGAGTTTTAGTTAGATGTTAGTTTTGAGATTTAGCTGAGTAAGTCACGTTAAAGAGCTTGTGACCCCTTTGCTCAAGTTTTGAAAGTGTGATTTCAATTTCTTGGGAAATGTACCTCATGATGACCTTGTTTACTCAGTTAACGGTAAGTCGGGTTATTACACTTAATATAGTAAATATGCAACCACACATTTCTTATTTCCATAATCAAAGCGCATGTCTATACAACTCTTAATTAACTATTCACTTCTTATTCAAGCAATGTAATAGTTTTCTACAAAAAAATCTACCAATTTTTGAAAAACACAAAATAAATATCTTATTTCTATAAATCATTTAATAAATAAATACAATATTTTTTATTAGTTAATAAACTCATAATATTTGCAGAAAACATCTTACATGCTTTGAGATAATTGTAACAGTCCGGTTTAAGTGACCCGGAAATCCATATGAAAATACAAATTCCGGTTCACCTTTTTGGACTTCAGAGAAGACTTTTCTCTAGGACCGTCAACGTTCCGTCGATAAAGAAATATAGATAAAACAAAAATAGTACTAGCGTGAAAAATAATAAGTCAGCGGAAGTTCTAACGTACAACTTGAGAGCCTAAAGGCCTCTAAACCAACTAATTGAAGTAGCGGAAGCGAAAAGAAAAACTACTCTATCTCCTGGTACATAAATACAGAGTTTCATTCTACTCATAATCTAATACAAAAGATAATAGCATAGTCTTGATGATCACAGGTTCTAAGTCAAGACCTCACTCCAGATCCCACCTACAATCAGCCTACTAGTCGTCGAAAGACAACAAACAGTAGGTTTCAAAGAAACAATTCAATACACGTCAGAGACTTCATACAAATATCAACCAGGTTGAAAAACAAGCAATGTGTTCATCCTAGCATGCATAGGCTCTAATACATTCATAATTCCGATAATTCCAACTTGTAACGTTGCCCGTCCTGTTCGGGTCGTTCAAGTATAAAACCAATCCATTTGGTGGAATACACTTGAGAGAGCTAATCCCAAGGCAACCACCGATCTAAGACGTTGCCCGTCCTGTTCGGGTCGCCAAAGGCTAAAGTATGCAGACCCCCATGGTGACCGTAATGATCCAAAACTGCCATGGGAACAATAATTATAATAATCCAAACCAATCGTTAACCCCTTTGGGTAACATAACCAAACGTCAACCCCTTTGGGTGACAAGCAAATAAATTCAATTTTCAATTAATTATTTCATATTATTTGAGGTGTCTAATCCTTATGTGATTTACAATGCCTCGATTAGAAATGAAACAACACTACTTGCACAACCACATAAACAATATGGTCTAAGCGTGTACCTTTAAGCACTGCAACCAAACAACGTTTAAGCACGATAAGAATTTCGCCCTCTTATGAATCGAGGTCTTAAATAACACACACACAAAACGGTCACGTATTAGAACGTGTTTACACATTTAATCCACTCCATACTACTAAGATATTACTAAGACTTGATAATTTAAAATTTTTTTCATCCAATTTCCAATGATTCCAAATTTAATTTCTGACCAGAAACTTTATTGGCCATTTCGGACAGTTTAGAAAATTCAAATGAAAAATCCGACTTCACCACTGCGTCCGGAATACATCAATTACCTTGGGTACCAAATTTCATAATTTCTAACATCCAATTGCTATTTTTAATTATCTCAAGCGTTTAACGAGTTTTTTTTAACGCATCGGATACACGAACCAATAACAGAACACGACTAACGTTTCCAGATCGGCACCTTTACCGGGACAGAACAGCTGATGCCCGAATATTTTTTTATCATTAATATTATTATTATTATTATTATTATTATTATTATTATTAATATTATTATTATATATAAATTATTCAAATGATTTAACTTTTAAATCTCATGACCAAAATACATCTAACAAGATCACATTCACAAAATCTTTCAAGAAACTTAAAATTTCATAAATTATGATAATTAAATTAAATACTTAATTCTCTTGACAAACTAAAATTTTGTAGAGAATGGTAAAACCCAAATCACCCTTTTAAATCAAAACGTATATGTATAAACACAATCCTTCAAACAAATCAAATTTTGCTAAAGGATTTATAATCTCTTGAATAACTACACTACTTGGTTTATACCATTTAAATTTCATCTAACAATTGAAATTTTGTTAGAGAAAAGTAAACCATAAAAATTATTTAAATATCAATATAACTTTAATTCTTAATTCTTATAATAAATTTAAATTTAATTAAAGAATAATGATCAAGAAGTTCTTTTCTTAATCCTTTTAACAAATTAAAGTTTATTAAAGGATTATTACAGAAAATTTTCATATATAAAAGAAAAATATTCAATCCTCTTATAAGTCATTGGATATCATCATACATAAATTATAATTCTTTTTAGAAATCTTTGTATATAAAATCTATAATTAACAATTCAATCAAACTTACCCTTTGATCAAAAGATTGGATTGAACAACAAGAATTGTTTTTTTTTTTTTTTCCTTTTGAATGTGCCGAACTCAAGGAGCAAAAAGAGAGAAAGAATTTCTGAATTTTTTTGTTTACTTGAAGTTTTGAAATGGTGAGGTAAATCAAAGGAGTTTAAGGATTAATAGCCACTTAAGATAATGGCCATAATTGTGCCATAATACACAATTATGAGAAGAGTTACAAGACTCCTCCCATGCCTCCACCAACTGGCCACCCCCTAAATTTCCCCTAATTATTATTATTATTATTTAAAAAAAAATTAATTAATTAATTATGTAATTATTATGATATTGTTAAAACAGAAAAGAAACGTTACGCTATGACATCGTACGTGATAAAACTCGTTACCGTTAAAATTTAATTACTTTATTCTTATAATTATATATTTAAAATTATACAATTTAATAATCTTATTTATTTTTATCTTATTATATTTTCTTTTTAAACCCGATAAATCATGGGGTGTTACAGACTACCCCCCTTAAAAGAAGTTACGCCCTCGTAACTTGCATGACAACGAAAAACGCAGGACACACACACTATGTTAACACGACACTTGTAAAGAGGCAAGACTATAAGTCAAAGAGGTTACGCCTACACAAAACACTCGCGCGAAATTCTTATCGCCTTCTACCCCCCTTAAGAAGTTACGTCCCCGTAACGCTACTAACTTGAAAAAGTTAAGGGTACTTTAGAGAAGACCGCTCTGATACCAATTGTAACGGTCCGGTTTAAGTGACCCGGAAATCCATATGAAAATACAAATTCCGGTTCACCTTTTTGGACTTCAGAGAAGACTTTTCTCTAGGACCGTCAACGTTCCGTCGATAAAGAAATATAGATAAAACAAAAATAGTACCAGCGTGAAAAATAATAAGTCAACGGAAGTTCTAACGTACAACTTGAGAGCCTAAAGGCCTCTAAACCAACTAATTGAAGTAGCGGAAGCGAAAAGAAAAACTACTCTATCTCCTGGTACATAAATACAGAGTTTCATTCTACTCATAATCTAATACAAAAGATAATAGCATAGTCTTGATGATTACAGGTTCTAAGTCAAGACCTCACTCCAGATCCCACCTACAATCAGCCTACTAGTCGTCGTAAGACAACAAACAGTAGGTTTCAAAGAAACAATTCAATACACGTCAGAGACTTCATACAAATATCAACCAGGTTGAAAAACAAGCAATGTGTTCATCCTAGCATGCATAGGCTCTAATACATTCATAATTCCGATAATTCCAACTTGTAACGTTGCCCGTCCTGTTCGGGTCGTTCAAGTATAAAACCAATCCATTTGGTGGAATACACTTGAGAGAGCTAATCCCAAGGCAACCACCGATCTAAGACGTTGCCCGTCCTGTTCGGGTCGCCAAAGGCTAAAGTATGCAGACCCCCATGGTGACCGTAATGATCCAAAACTGCCATGGGAACAATAATTATAATAATCCAAACCAATCGTTAACCCCTTTGGGTAACATAACCAAACGTCAACCCCTTTGGGTGACAAGCAAATAAATTCAATTTTCAATTAATTATTTCATATTATTTGAGGTGTCTAATCCTTATGTGATTTACAATGCCTCAATTAGAAATGAAACAACACTACTTGCACAACCACATAAACAATATGGTCTAAGCGTGTACCTTTAAGCACTGCAACCAAACAACGTTTAAGCACGATAAGAATTTCGCCCTCTGATGAATCGAGGTCCTAAATAACACACACACAAAACGGTCACGTATTAGAACGTGTTTACACATTTAATCCACTCCATACTACTAAGATATTACTAAGACTTGATAATTTTAAATTTTTTTCATCCAATTTCCAATGATTCCAAATTTAATTTCTGACCAGAAACTTTATTGGCCATTTCGGACAGTTTAGAAAATTCAAATGAAAAATCCGACTTCACCACTGCGTCCGGAATACATCAATTACCTTGGGTACCAAATTTTATAATTTCTAACATCCAATTGCTATTTTTAATTATCTCAAGCGTTTAACGAGTTTTTTTTAACGCATCGGATACACGAACCAATAACAGAACACGACTAACGTTTCCGGATCGGCACCTTTACCGGGACAGAACAGCTGCTGCCCGAATATTTTTTTATCATTAATAATATTATTATTATAATAATTATTATTATTAGGCAAAATGTTAAAAAACTACCTAACATAAACCCAACTTTGCAAATAACTACCTTAAATAAAAAATTTTGCAAAAAACTACCTTACATAATCCATATTTTTGCAAAAGAGTACCTTGTAACGGAATTTGGCGTTTGACCGGCATTTTTAACCGTTGACCATCATGTGCCTTGCACGTGGTCCCTTTATTAACCTAAAATCGTCTTCTTTTCAATTCAGAGCATTCGAAGTACTGCTTTCATTCCTTCTTCTTCGCAGCGAAGAACCCTAAATCTTCTTCGTTTCAATTCACAGCTTTCTTTCATTCAATTCGCAGCGAAGAACCCTAAATCTCTAATTCATTCAAAGATCATCGTTTTCTTCCAATTAATCAGCTATGTCCTCTTGTTCTTCAAGCGAAAATTCTTCAATTGAAAAATGTGGGTGTGGAGTTCCCTTTGCAAGGAGGGTTTCATGGACCAAGGAAAATCCTGGAAGAAGGTTTAATACTTGCGTTTTTTATGATCCTGATACAAAATCGAGGGGTTGCAAAAAGTTTAAATGGGTTGATGAACCTGAAATGGCTGTTTGGCAAAGAAAACTCACTAACAAGCTTGTGGAGGAAAAGCGACAATTGGCAACCGAAATCAAGATTTTGACATCAAGGATATCTTGCTTGGAACATGAAAAGGAACAAGCTTTTTCAGAAATTAAAATGATTAAGAAGAAATGGATGAATGAGAGGGAGCATGGAAATCATATTAAAAGCTTTGTATTAGGGTTTTTGTTTTGTTTTCTGTTGGTGTTTCTTGTAAAAATCAAGATTTCTGTTGGTGTTTTGTAACATTGATTTGGATATTGTAACATGATGATGATGAATGAATGAATTAACTTTTTAGTCAAGGCTGTGCTGTGCTGTGTTTTTCTGTTGGTGTTTTTTGTTCTGTGTTGTGCCAATTGTTGTTGTTGGTCTTGATTTGGATATTAGCGTAATTGTTGGTGTTTTCTGTGCTGTGCTGTGTATTAGTCAAGGATGCACAACCTAATTCAAACACATGATCAGTTCATTACTGATTCAAACACATTGCTGCACAACCTGAAATGGCTGATTTTAGTTCAATTACTGATTAGTCAAGGCTCACTTTTGCTCCACATGATCAGTTCATTACTGATTCAAACACATTGCTGCACAACACAATTAATGATTTGCTGCATACTGATTCAATTTGTTGATTCAAACACATTACTGATTCAAACACATTTGCTGCACATATTCAACTTCAGTAGGTATTGATTCAAACACACAGTACAACTGATTCCAATAATGATTTGATTACAACTAGTTCAAGAACTTAGTTCAAACAGGGTACATATTCTGTGGTTGCTGTGCATAATAAACTTCAGCTCAATTGCTGTGCTGTGCTGTGTATTAGTCAAGGCTCAATTGCATTGAACACTAAAATTATGAACATTGAACACTAAAATTATGTGCTGTGTACATATTCTGTTGGTGATGTGTTTGATGATCAGTTCAAAATCAACATTGAACACTAAAATGAATGAATTAATACATGCTGCATACTTATGAACATTGAATTGTTTTGCTGAACATTGAACATACTCAGGTCTTCCACCAGAAGATTTAGAAACCAAATCCATGTTTCTACATTTTCAGTTTCAACCACAGCCCATGCAATGGGAAAGATATTATTGTTCCCATCTTTACCAACAGCAGTCAACAAAACCCCAGGGAATTTTCCCTTTAGATGTGCCCCATCAACACCTATAATAGGCCTACAGCCAGCTACAAACCCCTCCTTACACGCTGTCAAGCATATATACATCCTTTGGAACAAAGGTGGGGGTGTGTCTATTCCAATGCATTTAACGATTGCTGTGCTTCCTGGATTAAACGTCCTTATTGCTTCCGCATAATCCCAAACCCTGCTATACTCTTCACTAGCATCACCATATAGCATTTTCATTGCAATTCTTTTAGCCATGTAACACTTAGAATACTTCACTTCACAACCTAACTCTCTATTAACCCGTTTCTTAAATGCCTTTAATTCCCAAGTTGGATTGTCCCTCCAATCATCTATGTATTTCTCAGCTAAATACAAAGCAGTGACTTATTTTGGTGTTTGGTGACCACATGTGTGGTTTGGAAAATAACTCCTTATTTGAACTGTCTCCTCATCTTTCAATTTCACGGCATGAACCTTAAAATAACACTTCTTCTCCTTCCCACAAACACAGTTCACAATTCTACCTTTCAATTTCATGCAATCGCATCTGTTGTAGCAATACACACTGATCCTATTTGTACCATTATGCAGGTAATAATAATTGTAACCACATTCAATAGCATGGTACCTTAGTGCTTTTCTAAACACATATGTCGAAGGAAACTTAAGGCCTAAAGACAAATTAATCTTACCCTTGAAATCAACCTCAGGGTTGAATGTAGGATAGCTGCATATACCTTCCTCATCATCATTCAAGGCACTCAAATCATAATCATCAGACTGCGGTTCATCATCATTAAAGTACATGTCTGTGTTGTTTTGCTCATCAACCTCCTTATCTAATATCAACCTAATTTCCTCATCATCTATAAACACATCATCAAGACCATAAACTACATTTTCCGCAAACAAATCAGAATCATCCTCATATTCATCTTCATTAACACATGTATAATCATCATCACTACTACTATCCTCAACCTCATCAGCATTACCATCTACATTTGCTAAAACCAACTCAGAACTTTCAATCAGGACATCATCTACCCTTACATTTCCCACCTCAGTTGACAACTCACACTGCTTCTTTTTCGAATCAATGGCTTTTTTACGGATTGTCAATTTCTTCATCTTAGCTAATTCTTACGGATTGATATAGCTAATTTTAAGAACCCTAATACAGTATTCAGATACAACAACAATCAAATTACAAATTAAAAGATATGAAACAACAATTTCAAATACAAAAAACGCAGCAGGAGGAAGCAAATCTGAAAACGAACTAAGATGCAACAAAGAAGAACAAAACCATAATTAATTAGTAGTACATACCGGATTTGCTTAGAAATTCCAATGAACTTGATCTTACGAGCTGGATGGGACCGAAATGAGAAGGTGAAAGCTTCAGGAAGAATGGCTGGAAGAGAGCAGGATTGAGTGCTGCGAATTTGGGAGAAAGGAGAATTAGGTTAATAAGGGTAACACGTGACTGGCACGTGCTGGTCAACGTCAAAATTACCGGTCAAACGCCTAATTCCGTTAAAATGTAGTCTTTTGCAAAATATTGTATTATGTAAGGTAGTTTTTTGCAAAATTTTTTATTTAAGGTAGTTATTTGCAAAGTTGGGTTTATGTTAGGTATTTTTTTAACATTTTGCCTTATTATTATTATTATTATTATTATATATAAATTATTCAAATGATTTAACTTTTAAATCTCATGACCAAAATACATCTAACAAGATCACATTCACAAAATCTTTCAAGAAACTTAAAATTTCATAAATTATGATAATTAAATTAAATACTTAATTCTCTTGACAAACTAAAATTTTGTAGAGAATGGTAAAACCCAAATCACCCTTTTAAATCAAAACGTATATGTATAAACACAATCCTTCAAACAAATCAAATTTTGCTAAAGGATTTATAATCTCTTGAATAACTACACTACTTGGTTTATACCATTTAAATTTCATCTAACAATTGAAATTTTGTTAGAGAAAAGTAAACCATAAAAATTATTTAAATATCAATATAACTTTAATTCTTAATTCTTATAACAAATTTAAATTTAATTAAAGAATATTGATCAAGAAGTTCTTTTCTTAATCCTTTTAACAAATTAAAGTTTATTAAAGAATTATTACAGAAAATTTTCATATATAAAAGAAAAATATTCAATCCTCTTATAAGTCATTGGATATCATCATACATAAATTATAATTCTTTTTAGAAATCTTTGTATATAAAATCTATAATTAACAATTCAATTAAACTTACCCTTTGATCAAAAGATTGGATTGAACAACAAGAATTGTTTTTTTTTTTTCCTTTTGAATGTGCCGAATTCAAGGAGCAAAAAGGGAGAAAGAATTTCTGAATTTTTTTGTTTACTTGAAGTTTTGAAATGGTGAGGAAAATCAAAGGAGTTTAAGGATTAATAGGCACTTAAGATAATGGCCATAATTGTGCCATAATACACAATTATGAGAGGAGTTACAAGACTCCTCCCATGCCTCCACCAACTGGCCACCCCCTCAATTTCCCCTAATTATTATTATTATTATTTTAAAAAATTTAATTAATTAATTAAGTAATTATTATGATATTGTTAAAACAGAAAAGAAACGTTACGCGATGACATCGTACGTGATAAAACTCGTTACCGTTAAAATTTAATTACTTTATTCTTATAATTATATATGTAAAATAATATAATTTAATAATCTTATTTATTTTTATCTTATTATATTTTCTTTTTAAACCCGATAAATCATGGGGTGTTACAATAACAGTAGAAATAATTATTATTACAATAACATCAAAATCTTTACATAAAAGATTTTCCAGCCTTTGAATAACTTTAATATATAAATAAACCAATGACACTAAATGAACTCAACTACATAATAATCTAAGACGTTGAAATCATTACAAATTCAATATCTAACAAAATAATTAGCTGATTTCTAATGTTCTTTCACATAATATCTTTCCATTATAAAATACTGGTCTCATTGAATGCTTAGAATCAACATGTCATAGACGTATATCTGTTTATTAATCTATTTTCTTATTTATAGAAAAAGATCCATAAAAACTACTAAAGAAGAAACAGTCATGACACGTGTCAGACTGTAGGCAAAATATTTCCCCCCCATTCTTCATGTTAATGTGGTAGAAAAAAAGATTAATATTTATAATTCATTTCTTAATATAGTAAATATGCAAACACACCTTTCTTATTTCCCTAATCAAAGTAGATGTCTATACAACTCTTAATTAATTATTCATTTTTATTGAAGCAATATAATAGCTTTCTATAAAAAAAGATATGCCAATTTTTGAAAAACACAAAATAAATATCTTATTTCTGTAAATTATGATCAAGCTCCACTAATGTTTGTGTGAGGCATTCCCCTCAAAGCAAAATAAGAATCGGAAAGATTGATTCATCCAAAAAAATCTATATTAAGAAATTAATCATTGAAAGGTTCAGATATGTTGTTATTTAAAGTATGTGCTATGGATGCTTTCTTAGATGCATTTTTAAATTTATCAGACCAAAGTAGTATTTGTTTATTTTATTTGTTATAGTCCTCATATTAAAAAAAAGGAAAAGGAAAAGAAAAAACGAGGACAAAATTTTATTTTTATCATCATTTTTATTTTTATTTTCGAAAATCCCAGCATAATTATAAGTCGAAAAATTGCAAGCACATATATTCATGAAATTAAGTTAGTCAACAAAAGATAATTAAAAGTAGCAGTCGGACCATCGCCAACTTTCATATCAAGTAAACTGACATTCTTTCCTCATTCCTTGAACCTACCCACTAACCTTTCATTCCTCAATTTTGTTCAAACTTCCAAATAAGAAAGTGAACAAATTAAAACCCAATTAATGATACCTATAAAATCGTACACCCCTTTCAAGCAATCCACTCCGACCACTACTTCACGTCACCATCAATCAGTCACACCCCAAAACTCACAATCACTCCTTCATTACAACTCCCTCAACCGTCACTCATTATCTCTCTCTCCATTATCAAGCCTTCTTCGTCTCCCTCCTTCACCATCACCATGAAAACCCCTAAAGCTCCATCAACGATAATACCCAGCAATAAATCTACCAAAAAGACTCCAAAACCCAGTAAACCCAAACCACTCAAAGTAATTCATCCTTCACCATTGATAACTACACTGCCATCATCCTCATCTTCCCCTTAACCATCTGATCAACCCACCTATTTAAACATGCATGCTAGCTCAAAACGACCTCATTCTACTTCAAAAGGAGGAGGTTCATAGTCAAGACAGTGCCTAACCTGTAGATCTCTCCAATGTGGAAGCTTCCAAAAGATTGATTCTTTTTTCAATTGTTTAGGACCTAATATTAGAAGCGAAAGCATAATGTACTTACGCTTCATACACAACCAAGGAGAAAAATTATAGATTACTAATAGTACCGGCCAAGTACGATGTTGAGAATTAAGATTGCTGAATGGGTTCTTTATCCGTACACAGTTCGAGCCTTAAATTACGATCTTCATCCTCAAATGTCTAATGCAACCTATCAATAGTCTTCCACTCGGAGAATCAGATGGACGTGTGAACAAGTGACCTTTCTTCAACCTATCTGCATGCCACCTCAAATTTAACGCATCTTTCTTTATAGATACAAGCGTTCGAATCTAGGTATTATTAGAAGATACCACGATACTTTAGCCGAGAGCCCTTTAGCATCCCGAGCTCCTTTACGCTTGTAACGCGATAATCGACACCTCGAACACTCTTCTAAGTCTTCATTTTCATTCCGATACAATACACAATCATTCGGACACGCATGAATCTTCTGGTACTCTAAGCCGACAAGACACATGAGCTTTTTGGCATAATATGTCGACTTTGAAAGTTTATTTCCATCAGGAAGCATCTCATCTAAAGCTTCTAATAACATTGTAAAACTAGTATCATTCCAATTGAACTTTGACTTAAATTTGAAAATTGTCTATACGACTATTAGTTTGGTGAACTTTGTACATCTAGGGTACAAAGGCTTTTGAGAAGCCTCTGTCAACAAGTTAAAAACACGAGGACGTTTTTTGAATTCATCCTTGACCCCATCCATCATATCATCAACACAATCTACATCCTCATCGACATTCTTTTTATCTGTCTCATATCCATCAACACGATCTACATCCTCAACAACACTTTTTTCTTTGTAAACTCCCTCCTCACCATGCCAAACCCAAACACAAATCAAAATAATTAACAAACTAATAATAACATCAACTTGAAAAAAAATGTAAAACTTAAAAGCAACTACATACATGAGTAGTAAATTATTCACATTCAAATATATAACTACATACATAAGTAAATTATTCACATTTAAATATATAACTACATATATAAGTAAATTATTCACTTTCAATTTACCCTAAAAAAGCTAATTAAATAAAATTATTCACATTCAAATATATACCTACATATATAAGGTTTCAAATGTTGAAGGATGAAGTCATAAAGAAGAACACAAATCTGAAGCAGAGAAGAACGAAAATGGTGAAGAATGAAGCAGCAACATGCAAATGAAGAAGAAGAAAAAGAAGAAGGAGAAGAAGAAGAAGAAGAAGAAGAAGAAGAATGAAATAGTGGGTTTCAATTAGAGAACGAAGGTCTCGTGGGTGGAAATGAAGAATAAGGCAGAATTGAAAACAAGTATACTATACTACTCTTAAGGGCGTGATTTTTTGATAAAAAAAATATAAAATAGACTATATGTCGCGGTTTCATGAAAACCGCAGTCCATAGTCTAATTTATATTTTAAAGAATATAAATTAGACTATATGCTACGGTTTTCAGTGAACCGCAACATATAGTATAATTTAAATTTTTTTGAATATAAATTAGACTATATGCTACAGTTCTCTAAAAACCGCAGCATATAGTTTAATTTTATTTCCCTAGTTTTTTTACTCCATTTTATGTTGTTTTTGATAAGAACCGCAACATATTACACGCAACAAATGAGATTTTTTTCCACTAGGGATTGAAGCAAACCTTGGCAAAAGAATAATAAATGCAGTATTGCATGTGAATTTGCTACTAGCTGTCTATTCAAGTGCCTTGTATATAAGTGTTTAAAGTAAACATAGTATTCATTTGGGATATAACAAAATCAATCAAAATGTTGTTCAAAAAGCCATGTGTGTACTGTATCAAAGAACACTATAAGAAATTTTATGTTGCACTCTGAAAATGGTACAAATAAAATATGTGAGAGATTAGAATATAGTTACCAAGTCAATATAACAAGCAAAAACTCGGATGTCATTTAATTGCCTATGTATAGGAACCAGAAAACGTATGTAATTTGCTGCACAAATCAACAGTTATTGTGATAGTATAAAATAGTGTAAGCAGAAATTAACTGGGAGTTGTGAGATCATATTTTTTGCCTTAAAAGAAAATGACTTGATTCAACAAGAGAGAAGCCTAGGGCAATGACAATCCCCACTAACATGCATAGGATTGGACAATTAAGTTCAATGTTGGTTATGTTATCTAGGTTTTAGATGAAACAGCTCACTACTTCTTTTCAGGATATTAATCAACTATCATGGATTAAATAACATTCTCTTTTAATCTTATCGTTTGTGAATTTGATTAATTCAACCTAACTCTCAACTTTCGTGATTTTGAATGGTGATAAAAGAGTTTAACTTGTTTTGCACTTAACACTATACACTTTTCTACCTTAATTTTCGTATTTCGGAACAATAAAAAGCTAAAATACTTTAAGGTAAGTAATTTACAACATATTCAGTCAATTCCAGATAACTATAATCAACAAATTTTTCAATAAACTAATTCGTATGCATATTTTTCATACCAAGCCCTAGAAAGAGAACTACTCACTAATTGCATAGAGACAATCAAAACCTATATAATAATAATAAACATAACTAAGATATTGATGAACAATAATACCTTGATGAATGTGATTCCAATGGAGATTGATGAAAAACAAACCAATAAAGTTGCAATAAAGAAATGTAATTGGGAATTCTTGGGTTTAACAAAAAAATATTAGATTAAATTAAGAACTAAACAAGATTAAAGGATGATTAAAGAAGGATAAGTAAAGCATAAAAGAGTAATTAGAATTCTAAACAAATTCTAAGATAACTCCATAAAAAACTATAAAAAGCAGTATATATAAGATAGGTTTTTAAAGTCGAAGGATATGAAGCGGTTGAAGAGCAGGCGCAGTCTATTTTGGTCGAAGCCAAATGCAGTTTGCATAAAATTGAGAAATTTCACACGAAGTTCCATACAGCTTCGCACGAAGCTTTAATTAGAAAGTATTAGAAGATCCTATCATTAGTGCTTCGACCGAAACCATGCCCAATTCGCCCGAATCTTTAACATATCAAACTAGAACTTGTGCTAAACTTAGTTTCGACCGAAGCTACAACAATCTCGCCCGAAACGGGTAAGTTCCGCCCGAAACATCATTAGATCCGATAAAAACTTGTGTTAGAGTAGCACATGAGCTTTCTTCAACTTAGCTTCGACTGTAGCTCTAATAATCTTGCCCAAAGCATGTGCCAGATTAATACAGAAATTCTTAGTGACTTCAAATCTCATCGTCTGAACCTCGAACTTTCCTTAACTTTGATGAAAGCCTTCATGAGCTATGCAATGGTGTCCAAACATGCAATGATGTATTTATGAACCTCGGCGGACATGTTTGAGAACCAGAATGGCTAGAAACATGCTTGAATCAACTCGAATATATCATTAAGGCATGAAAAGGTGTACAAAAGAAAAAAAAAACTCAACTTAGCAAATCTCGACCACATTCAACCTTAAAATGCTAAACAAAGCTCTCGATAAACCCCAAAGAAGAAGCAATAAGTGTAAAATACTAAACTTATCATCCAAACTAAAACGCGACATAATTTAAGTTAACAGAAAGAAAAATAAATAGTAGTATTGCATTACGATTCGCTGCATAAGGGCACTTTGGAAATGAATGGAAAATGGTTGGAATTAAACCAATAAATACGAAATTTCAATTTTTCTTTTGCCTAAAGTTATGACCAAGTTTTACGAGGAATAGGAGTAGAATTAACGAGGTATGGAAGCAACATGCAAAGGACATGATGGACTAGTAAGGGAGAAGAAATAGCTTGTTCCTTTTTTATGGAGTAATAATAGTAACGGAGAAGTTGACAAACGAGAATGTGAAAAAGAAGTAGACAAAGCAAACTCAGATAGGTTGCTAACATATGCTTTTGCAAAAAATTTAACACTTTCTTTTTTCATTGAAATCAATAATATTATAAGTCTTAGAGTTTTTTATATTAAAAAGAAAAAGATATTATCTACATCCTTTGCTGTATTTACTTAACATAAGGATAATATGAGAGAGAAAATAGCATAATAGAGGATAGAACATATCATAATTAATTATGGAGAAGTATCACCCGCACTAATTAAAACCTGCACAAAATAAATACCTGCACAAAATAAAAACCTGACATGTGCTTGGTTAGTTTTAAGGGAAAATAGAGGGAAATTTAAAATTTTATAATGAAAAATGTTCCACCAAAACATTACAAATATAGTCTTTATCAATATAAGACTCACATAAAGGCAATTCAACTACTAATCTTGAACTTTCTCAATAAAATTTTGCCTTCATCTTCAACATTCACTATTACATAATGCTTAAACTGACCTTATCGATTAGAAAGTAGAAAATAAACTTATAAGAAGCTCATAAAAAAAATTTGAAACAATTACTCAAAATAACATCATAAACTGGAAATGAATAAACAACTCATAATTTGGTCATAAGAATGAATTCAAAGCATACTCATGTCATAATAGGAATTCTCACAAGTCAAAATAGAAAATCAGATTATATGCTCAAAAACATATCATAAAGTGTAAATTGAGAAATATAACAGCGGAAAGTTTGTGGTTAATCCGGTCTCATTTATCAATGAGTAAACAACCCTCCAATATATACATCAACTTAGAAAACTAAGTATGGAAACAAGATAATCTCTATGATATTGTACATAATTAGGAGAATAAAATCATCTAGAAAATCCTATAGAATATACAGTAATATATTTAGGAGATATTTCTTCACTCCCCCTCAAGTTAGGCTGTAGAGTCACAAACACCTAACTTGCATAGGATGGTGTTGAAGGCTTCTGCTGAAACAACTTTAGTGAGGATGTCTGCTAGTTGATCTTTTGATCGGATGAATGGTAGACTGATGATATTTTTCTCCAGCTTCTCTTTGATGAAATGTCTATCTATCTCGACGTGTTTTGTATGGTCATGCTGAACAGGGTTTTCGGATATGCTAATAGCAGCTTTATTGTCACAGTATAAGTTGCTTGCCTCTCGCTGTTGACAGTTCAACTCTTCCAGCAACTTCCTAATCCAAAGAATTTTTGTAATCCTTTTCGCAATTCCTCTGAATTCTGCTTCAGCGCTAGATAGAGCTACCACCTTTTGCTTCTTGCTCTTCTAAGTGATCAGGTTCCCTCCAACCAGAGTAAAGTATCCTGATGTTGACCTTCGATCATCCTGGTCTCCAACCCAGTCTGCATCAGTATATGCTACAAGATCTAAGTGTTGATTTCTTCTGAAGAGAATCCCCCTATTATTGCAAGTCCCTTTTAAGTACCTCAAGAGTTTCATTATAGCCTCCATGTGTTGTATTTGAGTTCGATGCATGAATCTGCTCATGACACTTACTGCATAGGCAATGTCTGGTCTAGTGTGAGATAAATATATGAGTTTTCCTACCAACCTTCGATACTGATCTTGATCAGTCATCTCAGCTCCCTCAATGAATTGAAGCCCATGATTTTTTATTATAGCTGTTTTTGTAGGTTTGCAGTCAATCATTCCTACCTCAGCTAATAAGTCCAGTATGTACTTTCTCTGTTTGATGAAAATCCCTGTTTTAGATCTGAGAACTTCTATCCCAAGGAAGTATTTTAAGTTTCCCAAGTCTTTCATCTCAAATTCCAAGAAGAGGTGACCCTTTAAATCATTGATCTCCTTCGTATCATCTCCTGTAATAACCATGTCATCAACATAAATAACAAGACATGTGATAAGACCATTTCTTTTCTTGAGGAATAGAGTATGGTCAGAATTACTCTGCTTGTACCCAAATTTCTTCATAGCTACAGTAAATCTTCCAAACCATGCTCTAGAAGACTGTTTTAACCCATATAGAGCTTTCCGGAGTCTACATCCTTTCCCTTTATTGTACTCATGTAGGAAGCCCGGAGGAGCTTGCATGTAAACTTCTTCCTCAATCTTCCCATGTAAAAAGGCATTCTTCACATCGAACTGGTATAGAGGCCAATCTTTGTTAGCTGCAATGGAGAAGAGAACCCGGATAGTATCAATTTAGCAACTGGACAGAAGGTTTCAGAGTAGTCTACTCCAAAGGTTTGAGTGTATCCCTTTGCGACGAGCTGAGCTTTGTATCTTTCATTGGTTCCATCTGCATGATACTTTATTGAAAATACCCACTTGCATCCTACTATTCTTTTCCCCTTTGGTAGCGTGCAACGTTCCCAAGTCTCATTTTTTTAAGAGCAAAGATTTCTTCTTCCATAGCTTTCTTTCATTTTGGGTCACGAAGAGCATCATCAGTATTTTTTGGTAGATTGCCTGAGTAAAGAGAAGCATTGAAGGCAACCGCTGTGTGACACAGATGATCTTGGGTTTCTTGATATATTGGGTATCGGGACTTTTGAGATTCGAATTCAGGATCATATCTCCTTGGCGGCATACCTCGTGTACTCCTTGGGGGTAACTCATATCTGCTGGAAACATCATCACTAGACATCACATCATTATTAGTATCAGTAGAGCTAGGGGTTACCTCCAGTTCGGCGGGATACTCAGGGACAACAATGGAATGAGTAGGTGGAAGTATTGTAGTTTCGGTGACAGTGATAGTGATGTCATCTACTTGCTCTTTTGGGTCTCGACCATTTGCCAAAGGATAAATTAACCAGCTTAGATCCTCACTAGTACTCTCCCCCTGAGATCGAGGCTGGGTAAAAAAATAGGAGTGTTCAAAGAAGTCACAATCCATAGTGGTGTATAGCTTATTGTGAATAGGATCAAAGCACCGATAACCTTTTTGGCCAACACCATACCCAAGAAAGACACACTTAGCAGCCCGATAAATTAACCGTTTCGGGAGATGAACATAAACTACACAGCCAAAGATACGGGGTGGAAGAGAGTGGGAGGAGGGTATAGGATGAAAACTTCCCAAGGCAGCAAGAGGGGTTTTGAATTGTAGAGATTTAGTGGGCAGGCGATTGGTGAGGTAATTAGCAGTGGAAATGGCCTCAGGCCAGTAGGAAGCCGGCACATGAGACTCAAACATAAGGGCACGGGATATGTTAAGTAAGGTTCGGTTTTTTTCTTTCAGCAACTCCATTTTGCTGTGGGGTGTCAGGGCAAGTAGTTTGGTGAAGCATGCCATGTTCAAGAATAAAATTTTTCATTTTATGAGAAACATATTCCCCACCATTGTCTGAGCGAAGAATTTTTAGGCGAGTATGAAATTGAGTGAGAATCATATTGTAAAAGTTAACAAACACATCAAAGACTTCAGATTTGTCTTTAAGAAAATAAATCCAGCTCACACGTGTACAGTCATCCAAAAACAAAACAAAGTATGAGTATCCTTGAGAATTACTTTCAGGAGCAGGACCCCATACATCAGAGTGAACTAAATCAAAAGGTCTATCAGTTTTAGTAAAGCTAGGAGAGTATGAATGTTTATGACTTTTAGCTAGAACACAAGTCTCACAGTCCAAAGAAAAATTACAACTATGAAAAGACGAAAAAAAACGTTTTAAATAACCTAGTGAAGGGTGACCTAAACGTCGATGCCATGTCCATAGTTGTTGTATGAGAGTCCCGTGAACAAGTAGTGAATGACCCTTTTTGACCGTCTCGTCCACATAGTACAGCCCGCCTTGCTCAGTACCATGCCCAAGAGTCGTCCCCGTCCGAGTATCCTGCACAAGACAACCATCAGAAGTAAATAAAATGGTATAATGAAGCTCTTTGGTTAGCTGACTGACAGATAATAATTTATGAGATAGACCGGGAATTAATAAACAATTTTTAACACTAAGAGACGAGGAAATATCAGCCGGCCCAGCTTGATGAACTGGAATAGTTGTACCATTTGCAGTTTCAACATGGGTACGAGGAGTGGAATGAACGGAAGATAAATCATGTGGGTCAAAGGTCATAGTGTCCGTAGCACCACAATAAAAAATCCATTTGGAATAGTTGTGAATTATGAGACTAAATTTATGGATTGGGTCTTGGATTGGGCCGGGTAATATATGGGTAAGGTTGGGGGGTGTCTCAGTATTTAAGGGAAGGTTAGTAGGGTTATAAGTGACCCTTTCATTTCCTTTTCCCTTTTCTGTGTGATTCACGGCCGTTTCTCTCTCCTCTTTCCTTTTGCGTGTTCCCTGTTTAGTTATGGCTGCCTCCCTTTTTTTCAAATCCATACCTGAATATGATGATGTGATCTCACCGGGGTGATCTACAGTTGCAAGGTTGGCCTTGCCGCCGGTCCGATGTGCCGGTGCCTTGGTGGCGGCCTTCCTCTTTTGTAGGTCATCCCACCAATCGGGGTATCCCACTAGCTTGAAACAACCTTCCTTAGTATGTCGTGACCCTCCACAGTGATTACATCGGAGTTTTTTCCGGTCGTCGCTTTCACGGTTGAGGAAAATTTTTGTTTTTCATTGCTAGACCCGAACAAAACTCTGAGGGATCTATTCCCGGTGATGAGACGTCGGTTATAATTTTTCGGCGTGAGATTTCCCGTCTAATGGTGGCATAGGCTACATCTACTGTTGGGAGATGATCCATGTGGAGTAAGTCTCTTCTTTCTTTATCAAGGTTCTCGTTTATTTCGGTAAGAAATTGATATAGCCTTTGTCTCTGTATAAAGTTATTAAATGCAGTGATATCTTGAGGGCAAGTCATCGGGTTGGGCATACGTTTATCAATTTCCTTCCATAACATACTAAGTTTTCCAAAGTACGTTTCAATGGTACTATTTCCTTGCCTTAAGGTGGCGGCCGTTGAACTCAAATCATAGATTTGAAGTTCATCGTGCCCACTATTTAAGAGATTTTTAATCCCTTCCCACAAATCTCGAGCAGTATTGTAATCAATGAATCGATTGACGATTTCTGCATCAATGTTCTCGATAATCCAGGAGGATAACAATTGAATCATGTCGGGCCCATTGTGGGTAGTTTGGGTCGGTAATTTTGGAAGGTTAATTGGTTATATGGTTCAATGTGCCTCGACTGTTGATAGCAATTTGCATTAATCTGCTCCATTTTGTATAATTGTTGTAGTTTAATTTTTCAGAGAATTGGATTGTGGATAGGTTTTCTGTGGGGTTTGGTTTATTGAGTTTCTGGAACATTTGAAACATTTGTTCCATTTGTTCCATGGTAAACAGTTGAGCCATTGCAGGTAAGGGTAGATGATGAGTATAATCAACGGTTTATCGGAATTTTCCCGGATCTGAACCGTTTGACTCTGATACCATGAGAAATATAACAGCGGAAAGTTTGTGGTTAATCCGGTCTCATTTATCAATGGGTAAACAACCCTCCAATATATACATCAACTTAGCAAACTAAGTAAGGAAACAAGATAATCTCTATGATATTGTACATAATTAGGAGAATAAAATCATCTAGAAAATCCTATAGAATATACAGGAATATATTTAGGAGATATTTCTTCATAAATTACTTAGGTGCAGAGCTGTCTTGAAAATTTTTAGGGCCCTGAGCAGCTTTTATTTTGCGTCTTATTTATATTAATATATTTATTTTATTAATTAACTTAAGATATTTCTTTTCATTATTAATTTTTTCATATAATGGAGAAAGAGGGGCCCTATACGATCGATTATCTCGCACACCGTCAAAGACCTCTCTGCTTTAGAGAAGAGAAAGAAAAGAACTATTCGACTAAAATTCTTTAAAAACGAACTAGAAATTACTTTAGGGAAGAGCAATAGAGGTGAGCAGTGCTAAAAGATGAACAAAGAAGATAGATCAGAAAGTCGAAAATAGAGGATATAGTGAGAGATACAAAGAGAAGAAGAAAAGAGGTATGTGAAATTAGTGTTAGGGTTAGGGTTAAGAGGTTTATATATTGTGGATTCATGATTCATCATTTATGATGAATCTTCAAGAAGTAGCAGAAAAGGGTGGAAAGGGGTAATAATTTATGAGGTAATAAATGAGAGGGGTGAAAAGAACGGTTAGAAAAAAGATAGATTGATATTTGGAGAGGGTAATTAGAAGTGGATAATTAGGTAGTTGTAAAGTTAATAATGGTACTATGGCAGTTAGTAAGGATGCAAGTAGTAACGGACTATCAAAAAAGAAAATGGTTTAAGTAAAAAAATAGGGGAAATACATCATAAGGTACCTTATTCTATTTATTGTCTACCATGCAGTGCTAAAAATGGCTTATTCAAAGTTTACGTTTTTACATATTTACTAGAATGCGGGAGTATATCCCTGCTCGCTTAGATCGAGAGTATATATTTAAAGTGATAAAAAAGTCAAGTTAATGGAATAAAGGTAAGTAAATGTATAAATGAAGTAATTCAAATAATTTTGAAAAAGGTATACGTAGAATGAGATTAAATTATTCCCTCACCTTCCTCTAGGTTAAATTTATACTCCAAAATAAAATAAGTAATTATTTTTTTATCCATTTTTTATTACTTTAAACCAATTTTTTCACCTCTTTAACAATCAAATTCCTTTAATTTTTTATCTAATTAACTTTGTTTTTCGACTTTGACTTTTTTTTACCCCTTTAGATATTTACTCTCAATCTAAGTGAGCACTAAGAGTAGCAATCATGATGTGATTCATGCGTTGGGTTGTGACATAGACTCCCCTATCCTGCTTATTTTGCATAAATTTCCGTTTAGTCCGTTCTAATTATTTTGCATCATTTTTATTTTTGGACAATAGACCACCACTTTGTTTTAATCTCTTTTATACATTTTAATTCTCTTAATTTTAATCAACACAATTTGTTTTCTCTTTATCCCATTCATTTTGCGTAAATTCCATTGTAGTCCGTCCCACTCATTTACATCATTTTTATTTTTAGACAATGACCCATCTTTTTCTTTTAATCTTATCCATACATGTAATTTCTTTTTTAATTTCATCCATATAATGCATTTTCTCTCTTTATTTATTACTAATATCTATTTTTCTTAAAAATCACCCCTTTCTTTTTATACTAATCTATCATAACAAAGTGAGTACTAGTTTTCTATTGCTCTCTATTTGAAAACTTAACTAGAGACGGAGCAAAAATTGAAAAATTCTTTAAAATCGTGAGCAATTTTAAAGATATTTTCTAACAATTTTGTATTGTTAAATATCTAACATATACTACATGATTTAATATTAAGACTTTTAATTTTTCAGAGTCGGATACGATTGAACATATTGAATCGGAAACTCTCATAAAACTTAACTTTCCTTTTGATTGATCAACTAAGTAAAACATCCTAGAAATTAAACAAAGGTGCACACTATTTCTTTTCCTTTCATGTCGTGGCTATCAAGTCATACACATCGATCATCATGCATCCTCATTCTTTCCATCTCAGTTGACTTTGATGAGCGACAACTACACTTATATAGACTTTGAAATAAAAAGAAATAGGTTTCTTAAACTATTTTTAGAGATTATTTTGAAGATAAATTTATTTTTTTTAAAATCTTGTTAGATTCATTTTAATGTGTACTTTTTAATTATATATTTTTTATAATTTACTATTATACATATTTAGATATATTAAGACGTGAAAATTATTTTAAAAACCGTAAGAAAAGTAAATGAAAAAAAAATAAAGAAAGTATTACAAAGTGAGTTCATTTATTGAAAAATTAAGAAGCTATCATGAAAATGACACTTTGATAATCACATAAAATTGGACTAATGAAACAAATGATAGAATATCATTTGTTTTTCTTTTTTCCTTATATTCGTCACTGTCTGTATGTGTACAGAATCATGAAAAGGTAAAATTCGTACATATGAGATGTATATTCGTAAGGCGTTAAAAGAGAAATTTAATACTATCTTCCATGTCTTCTTAATTGTTATGCTTTCAAATTTTACAATAGTTTATACGCTATTTATTTGACATTATATATTTTCATTTGAATGATAAAAAATAAAAAAAAAATTGATATAACGAAAATATGCAATGAGAAACAAACAAAATTCTAATTGAATATATTTTTCTTTACATTTAGGAGATAAATTAAATATTTTATGTTGCAAGAATCACTCTTTTTGAAAACTGTTCTCGAGCCGAGGAACTCTTTAATCGCATCTTTTTTTACGGGTATGGGTTTCCGTCTTTATTTGCCTTTCCAGACTCTGGTCATAGTTCCTATATTGAATGGGATACATTGGGTACGGTAATGATGCACTAGTGAAAAAAAATGTATTTGCTGCTCATCATTTGCTGCATAGCAGCAAAAAGTAGGAAAATGTATTAGAAAAAAAATATATACTCTAATTGCTGCGGTTGTGCCTTTGATCGCAGCAAATAACCTAGCATCATGCACTAATTGCTTCGGTTTTTTCCCAACCGCAGCAAATACTTCTTCAAAGTTGATTAATTGCTCCGGTTTTTCCACAATCGCAGCAAATAACTCTTCAAAATTAGATTAATTGCTCCGGTTTTGTTATGAACCGCAGCAAATGACAGTTGGACAAAAATTTATTTTGTTAAAACCCGCCAGTTTCTTAATTTTTTATTCGCATATCTTCTCAAATACGTTATACAGTTTGCTTTGTTCTTCATTGAAAAAATGCTTCATCTTCATCTTCATCTTCATTTGCTTCGTTTCTCTTCTACATCTTCACAAACGTATAAGATTAAGCATCAAGATCATTTGTGTTCGTTTCTTGTGTTCATCTTCATTTTCACAAACGCTGTTATTCATTTGCTGTTATTCATCATTCTTGTTGCTGTTCATCTTCACAAACTTGTTGTTGTTCTTGTTGCTTCTGTTCATCTACTGTACATCATCAAACTTGTGTTCTGAAGGTAAATCCTTGCTTATGTTCTTGTTCATCATCAAACTTCGAATTTTCATAAACCTACTTGTTGCTTCTGTTTTGTTGCTGTTCTTGTTGCTTCTGTTCTTGTAAATGTTCTTGTTGCTTCTGTTCATCTACTGTACGTGTGATAAATATCTAAAAAAAACCTAAATTAATTACCTTATTTTTATTTTGAACCAACTTCGAATTTTGTTGCTGTTCTTGTTGCTGTTCATCGAATATAATTATGTTTCTGTTCATCTCCTGTTCTTGTAAAAAAATCTTGTTGTTGTTCTTGTTGCTTATTCTGTTCTTGTTGCTGTTGTCTAAATGCTAAAAATACAAGTAATTTAAGTTGAAAACGAAAAACTATTAAGAAAGATGCACAATATATAATTTAGAATGGAAATGGAATAAGTTGATATAACTCATGACTAAAGGAATTAGAAATATGACAAGAATTTATTCATTCACTAATAAAATTAGAAAAGGAATTTGGAATTGAAATCTATGTAGTTTTAAATCTGAAATCCAAGTATTAAGTTCTAAAAGTTTGTAAAAGAATAAACAAAGACAAATTTATGCTATCTTAAATAGTTTATATTTTTGTAATTCAAATTTTTTGAAATTTTATAATTAAAAAATTTAATATATAGAGATTTTATAATCAAAAAATTAATATATAGAAAGTTGATTCTTGTATCAGCTAAAGAGTAAAAATAACTTTTTACGTAAACTTTTTAAAACGATTTTCGTCTAATCTTTACTTTTCTTAGTTTACCCAATAATCTAAAACTAATAGCTATGAGTGAGACAATAATGATTCAAACATTAATAAACACATTATCATCCGAAACTTTCATCCATCGATTCATGATTGAGGTATGTATTAACTTTTGAACTAGCTAGCTTAGAATAATAATCTTTAATATTAACTTGAAAAGTCCTTTTCTATTATTTAATTTAATTACCATTAAACCACTTAATCTTAATTGAAATTAAATTTTGTGATGCTCACTTCTAACATGACTAGAGCCCTTTTCAAGAAGAATTATCCATCAATATAAATCCAGATGTGTGTGGTTTTTAAGTTTTAAATTTATCGTAATTTTTTAAATTTGTGTTAAATGAATGATTATTACTTAATTTTGTGGTTAGTTAGAGTTCGTTAAGTATATATGTTTAAAAGTTGTGTATTAATTTTGTTTTGAATCAATTAATCACACTAATTAGGATGACAAACGATCGTTCTTGGATGTATGGAAGCATTGAATCGTCGGAATTTATTGATGGCGTATTAGAATTTTGTAGTATTGCGGTTGAACATCAAGTTAGGACGGGGGGAGTTGGTTTTTATTGCCCATGTGTCAGTTGTGGCAATGTATCAAAGGTAGATAGTGTTGATATCCTTAGAGAGCACATACTTCGACGTGGGTTTAGGCCTCAATAATGTTTGGGTTTGGCATGGTGAGGAGGGAGTTTACAAAGAGAAAAGTGTTGTTGAGGACGTCAATAATGTGGCCGATGTCAATGAGGATGTAGTAGATCATGTTGATGGGTATGAGACAGATGAAGAGAATGTCAATGAGGATGTGGATCGTGTTGATGAGATGATGGAGGGAGTCGAGGATGAGTTAGGAAATAATGCCCCACTTATTTGCTGCGGTTTTGCCTCTGACCGCAGCAAATAATGCCCCACTTATTTGCTGCGGTTTTGCCCCTGACCGCAGCAAATAACCCTCCTTATTTGCTGCGGTTTTTGCCCATGGCCGCAGCAAATAATGCCCTTATTTGCTGCTATCACTATTGCTGGGGGCCAAAACCGCAGCAAATAATGGCAAAAAAACCGCAGCAAATGAGTTTTTTCCACTAGTGATGATGAGGAGATAAATAATAAAACAAGATTATTAATTGATAAATAGTAGTTATTGTTGAATTGTGCACCTACTCTATTAATTACATGTAAATAATACTCTCAAATTATTACTTATTGACGTAAAATATCTTTAATTATTATTTAACTCTATATATCTCCAACTATTGAGATACTTATTTTTAAACACTCTAGGCACATTAAAAACAAGTTGTTTTGAGGTACTTTGAGTTTATAAGCAATAGTTGAGAATCAGGATATTATTATTATCTACAAATTTTCTTAATTAAAAAGGGAAAATAGTAATATATAGAGTTTGACTTGTGAAGGATTGTATGAATTTTTCAAACTTCAAAGTCAATGAATCATTTTTTAAGAAATTAAGAAAGTATCAAGAAAATGACACTTTGATGCTAATAATCCCATAAATTTGGAATCATGAAGCAAAAAAAAAATGCTCTAACTTCCCCTCTTTTTAATCAATCTGCTTTTACCTTCAACATATAAATGGAAGGTTTAATAAACTCATGTTGTGTTATTTGTGTTTGCATGGGAGACTGCTTTTTAATAGGCAGAGATGTTCATGCAAATTCCACAAGCAAACCAGATGATGATCTACAAATCTTGATTATGACATCATTGAAAACTAAAATGGAGGAATTAAAATCCATTGGAGATGATGTAAAGTTGAAGGTAATAAAGTTAAGAGAAGAGGAAGGTATGAAGCCAAGCAAAGCAGTTCAAGATTGGTTAATAAGATTGGATGCAACACAAAAACAGGTTTATGAGATTTTTCCAGAATTTGATGATAAAATGGATCATAAGATAAGTCCAATAAGTATCAGTAGAAGTGAAGCAGCTTCAAAGCTTAAGAAAAAGTTGACTAAATTGATGAATGAGTTTAATGATATGAAAAGGAAAGGTGAATTTCCACTGCTGGCTAATTGAGGTATTAATAACTTTTTTGTCCATTACATTAATAGAATTTTAGGGTTACACTTATAAATTAAGGAGGGATGATTCATATATTTTCTTTGCAAATCTTTCTAATGTACGTTAAAATGATTTGTTTAGTTTAAAACGTCAAAGAAACCTTCGTCGTAATTCTCTTTTCTCTATTATCTTAACTTTCTTTTGGTGTCCAAATAAAAGAGCTGATAGAAAGTTTAGATGCATGTGAAATTGTATTTGAATCCAAATAAATATTGCATTACATTAGCTTCATACAAATATTTGATTACATCTGGGACAAATGTTAATACGTTTTTATGTGATCTAATGTCTCACACCTCTCGTTTTAAGGTGTACATCACTTATGCACTCACACATATTATTGGTTCATCTCATACTCTGTAACTCTAGTAAGCCAAAAAATTTATTTATACTAGTCTTCATGCCGGTTGAGGGACTTGCATTGTAAGGAGTTTGTTACAAATCTCCACATTTCACTAGAGTATTCTTGTATTATAACTTTTCATCTAGTTATTTCTATTATCATTTAGTTTTTATATATATTTTTTTAAGAGGAGGTAGCATTTATTTATTTTCCTCAACTTTCTTTTCCAACATTTCCTTTCATCCAGGCGCAAATTTAGAATATAAGTATACGGGTGCCGAACACGAGTACAAAGCCAACTTAAAAGTAATTTTGTTGTGTTATATGTTACACAAAACAATAATTCGGAACATGAAATACAGGACATGTATGACAAAGTGGCAATTAACATACATACACCAGTAGGTATGACAGAGTCTTTCCCAATTAAAGTGGGACTATATCAGGGATCAACACTAAGTCCTTTCATTTTTACAGTCATTATGGAGGAAATCTCTAAATCCATCTGGGAAACCGTACCATAGTACATGCTTTTCGCCGACGATATAGTTTTGGTCGTAGAAACCAAGGAGGAGGCTAATAGTGAAATGGAAGAGTGGAGGGCAGCCTTTGAGGGTAAGGGGTAGCGAATAAGCCGTACGAAGACAGAATACTTTCGATGCAATTTTAGTGGGGCAGAATCGATAGGGAAGACAGAGGTGACCATAGGTGTAACACCCTGAGATTTCTCGACGTCATCAATTAATATTTTAACGACTTTTAGGGTTTTTATATTATATTAAATCAATTTAGAAGTAGTTTTAATAAATCCCTTTTATATACGAATTTAAATATTAACATATAATTATATTAAAAATACGATTGCGACCTCTAAAATAAAAAGGTTCGAATCAAAATTATTATTTTATTTATATGTGTGAGTACACAAAGCTGAGTCTCTTAGTTGAACCTCGCAAGAAAATTAATCCAGATTAAATAATAATAATAATAATAATAATAATAATAATAATAATAATAATAATAATAATAATAATAATGATAATAATAACCATGATAAAAGGGCATGAAACCCGTAGCTAGACTGCGTCGTGCAGCCCGTGGTCAGCAGCCAGGCTGCATTTGGACCCTTCAACCATCGCAACCTTCATCCACCTCTTCACCATTTTGTTTTTTTTACTAGTTTGAACTTTGTAAGCCATCTCCTCTTCTCCCATTTAATTATTCTTATTTTCAATTAAATGTTTTATGAAGTTTAGAGTGTGATGCTGATTTTTGTGTTATTTTTCATTGAATCTTTGTGGGTAAGAGTGTGATTGATGAATGGAGCATATTTATGACTTAGGGTTTGAAGTATGATTAGAAATTATGAGTTGTATGTTGGTTGTGTGTTAGTTTCTTTGAATCTTACTATGAGTAATAATTAAAGGTGTTATCTTTGAAATTAGAAATGGTGTAGGCTTTCATGTTACATTTTGGTGGTGTATTAGTTTTATTGATTCTTGCTATGAATAATGGTTAAAAGTGTCATCTTTGAACATGAAAGGACTAGGGTTTGAATTTAGAGATGAAATCACTAGTAATGTGTGTTTATACTATATTTTGGTGGTGTGATGATTGACTAAATAACCTTAAAAGTTGTTTTAAGACCTAGTCGATTGGTTTTGTTGTGATAATTAGTAATGGTGATGATTTCGGTTGACTATGAAAGTGATTTTGATTGATTAAATGGGGAATATTAGTTACTAATTGTTGTGAATTACAAATACCCTTATTAGGTTGTTATTGAAGTTATAGATACATGATATTAGTAAGCCAAGAGCAAAATGTCAACTTATCGTTGATGGTTGCTAAAGTAATTTGTCGTGTTGTTTTGACTATATTTCTTAATAGCTTTGGAGAATGTAACAAATGATATCCCAATACAATAACTCTAAGATTTGCTTTATCGTTATATTAATGTTATATTAAAAATGTAAGATTTAGTTGTGATTAGTTATTTTGGGTAACGCGAGCCGATATGCTCAAAATTAGTTAATGTAAAGAAACGATTCACACATACTTCTACCTTAAATTGATGGAAAGACTTATGTTGCATTGAGTTGATGATTTTGACTTGTATTGAATGAGTTGTGTGCGTGCTAGAGTGATCGGAAACTCATGTTGAATGGGTGATGGCGGTTACTTGGATATTTAGTTTGGTATGTCAAAGTAGTTAAGGGAACTTATTAGTTCTACTCATAACTTATATAGTAGTTGGCCTTATTATATTTGATGCTAGTTACTGACGTGTACGTGTTTGTATTTATGTTTGTTTGTTGATGACTTTCTATGATTGTCCTGCTATGACACATTGGCCTTTGGTCTAATGTCGAGCAGCAGGGGGATCATAGACAAGCGTAGCAGGTCCTGGAGCTTCTTTTGCATTGTATTGCATTTGGGAAGAGTGATGAGAACGAAGCATACCCTGTGTCATACCACTATCTTTCGATTTTGTAGTTTTTGTTATCTTTTGTAAACCTTGGTTGTATATGTTTTGTTATGAGGCCTTGCGTCCTCCCTTGTATATTTGTATTTCCGCTGCGTAGTTTATAACTCTGTATGGTTTTAAGGAGTTAAGTCTTTTTAAAACACAAACGTCGACACTGGAACCACGATCCATGCTTGGCATGTTGATTTGAGAAGCCGGCGACGAATTATTCCGCCGTGACATAGCTTTGATAGGCCGTTGGTGCCTTTACTTTATTAGTTTCTGAATTAACTTTTGTTTTTCTACAAAGGCGCACAGTTTTAAGGCAGATGCTGCCAAAATTTCCACTCACCTTTTTAAAGTTAATATTTAACTTTTATCTAAATTATTTTCCTTTTCTTTTGTGTAACACCCGAATTTCCTCCCGCCCTTTACGGTTTTGGTTTCGTTAAGGGGTTGAAAATTTAGGGGTGTTACAATAGGGGGAGAAGTTGTTGCATGTACGTCCAAGTTCAAATATTTGGGATCGGTGATTCAGAGTAATGGGGAGATTAATGGAGAGAGACGTTACTAATCGTATACAAGCGGGTTGGCTTAAGTGGCGAGCAACAACCAGGATGCTTTGTGATAAAACGTTTTCGAGGAGATTAAAAGGAAAATTTTACTGCGTTGTAATTAGGTCGGCGTTGTTATATGGGACAACATGTTGGCCTGTAAAAAAAGGTTTTCGAACGGAGGATGGAAGTAACAGAGATGCGTATGCTGAGGTAGATGTGTAGTAAATACTATGATGGATGGGATAACAAACTAGGAGTTCAAGGAAAAGTTAGGGGTTAAACCTGTCCTTGCAAAGATGCGGAAGAACAGTTTGAGATGGTTTGGACATGTGTAGAGAAAGACACATGACGCCCTAGTAAGAAGGATCGAATGCATCATAGTGGAGGTCAACAGAAGTCGAGGAAGACCTAGGAGAACGTGAGAGGAACACATTAAAAGTGACATGTATGAACTTCAACTCTCCAAGGACCTGATCAGGGATTGGGCCAGTTGGCGGCGCCTTATCTAAGTCTTAGATTACTAAATCGTCCATTTTACCCATCGTTTGTTATTGTTCATTGTCTTTATCCATTGCTCTTTACCTCCTTTTCTTTTATCTTTATTTTTAGTTATTTGTTTGTATTCTGTTTATTCTATTTGCAAGTTGCGGGTTTCTCTTTCTTTGAAGACCATTCTCGAGCCGAGAGACTCTTTAACCGTACTCTCCTCTATGGGTATGAGTTGTAGTCGTTCTTCCCTCCCCAAACCTTAATCATAGTTTTCTATGAGCGGGATACACTAGGTATGATGATGATGATGATCTTAGTAGATTCGGAGCTAGTCTATTCGCATCCAAACATAACATTAAAGTTCCATGAAGCCAACTCCTATTACCAAAGTACTCTCATCATGTATTCCTAAGTTCAATGTCATCATGAAGTATAATTTGCTACATTAATCAATTGACTGGTCTGATTTTCTGACTTGATTTTTTGCGTTGCTAAAGTTTGAGATCCAATATGTTTATTACGCTCATGCTTTTCCCAAAGACATTATATCAAGTTTAAAAATTGTATTTATATGTTGTTTTTATAGAAAAGAAAAAAAAATTGCACTATTGTTTGAAGAAAAAATTTGAAAATTGTATGTGTGAAATAGAAATACTTTATTAATTTAATGATACTATTGTGTCCCTTCTCTCTCTCTCTCCCTCCTCTCCTGTTTTCTCTCAAAAAAACCATAGTCTCCATTGTTTACTTTGGACTACTATGGTAAGTTCTCAATCTCTTTATTTTGTATTTTTTTTCTTTTTCGGTGACAAATAAAGTTCCTCTTTGCTTTACCCTAATTTACGCCCTTTCAGCTATATAGAGCTGGTATTTAGGGCCACAATGCAAACCCTTATAACAAATAAATTGCCAATTTGTAAAACTCTTATTTTCCATCATTAGTATAGTAAAAAAATTCATCAAAATCAAAAATCAAGACTTGGCACTGATCAATAGAGGAACATCAAACAAAAAATAAAGCTGGCATTTAGAAATCTGATAATACGTGCATTTAGAATGCATCATTGGCATTTGGCAAACTAGAATTAACAATCTAAGTATCAAACCATCAACAAATAGCAAAAACTTTCTAATACATATATTTGTAAATCAAGAAATTATGAAAAAGTTGATGAATACATCAAAGAGATTCCCATTTTAGACTATTCATCATACATACTCCTTGGAGTTTATGATGTCCCTGTCTAACTTTATCATCATATGTAATCATTAACACTTCAATTAAGAAATCCCAACTATATATCTTCAAAATTTGCAAGAATAGATATGAAAACTTATTAAAAAAACACTCAAAAGCCTCAGAGGAAAATTCTTTTCTTGGTATTTTACTACTCAAAGTATATTTATAACCATCATAGGCAAATAGGGTGTTCATAATCATTCAAAAAATAAAACATGGATTTAGATCGGATTTAATAGTTTCATTAGTTGCCTTTCTTGGCCTAACGTCTAGTTGATGCTTACCTGTTTATTTTCTCTTCTTACCCATCGTATTTATTTGTTTGTTATTTGTTGAATTGGTTTGCTATATATGGTGTTTTGTGCATGTAGCTTTAGTCTTTAGGCAATCATGCCACTCCAACTCCTTTTTATGCAAGGCTCTTTCTCTTTTGGGAGTAAAATTGACCACATTTCTCTAGTCCTCTCTTTGAAAGGAGGACGGGAATGGAGTGTCTGTCATCTTCCCTCACCCAGACCCTGTTTATAGACAGGATATTGGGTTAATGATGATGATGATGATTATGATATTCACAAATAAAGTTTATTCTCTTTATATTACAGTGTTATTCTATTCATTTAGTGCATTCGATCTATCCATATATTGGGTTTTAAAGTCTCTCATGGTGAGAGTTTGAAGTTTTGTTATTAATTCGATGGTAAAAAGGTATATGACTTCATCACAGGTATCAATTCGGCTAATAGAGCCAACAGTATCAAACTTCTTTCTATTTCAAAGCCATACTAGATATAAACTAAAGACCCCCCTCGGAAGAGGCTGTATTAAGCAGCGATATGATAGAAGGAATACTTCAGTGTAAGATCTTCTTTATAATGATCTTAACCTTTTCTATATAGAATTTTGTTTGATTAAATTGTTATGTATTTGATCTTGTTACTCTATTATAGATGTTTCATTTCAAAACAAAAAGAAAAACTAAAATGTTAAATAGAAGTAAAACATTACTAAAAAAAAATGTTAAAATTGTGCAATTCAGCAAAACCCTTGTGCCCGTCATCTATTTTTTAAAATGGCAACGACTGATCGACTACCGGACAACGACAAAGGTCAGGTTGAGCTTCCTACGCGATTGCCTCGTCGTCGCCTATGCACATACATGATTTTTTTATATTAAAAATTTTAATCCCGCTGACGACGACACCAAGGTCGTCACCTGGTAGTCGTCCCAATACGAACATGATTCTGATTTTATATTTGACATTTTTTGGATTTGGCGAACTAAAGACTTTTCTTAGTTGTCTCATGTTTGGGTCATATGAAGGCGAGGATCATAGGCAGTCTTACTTATTAAAGTCATGTATAATGTTTGAACAAAAGCATAACATCTATTATTAATCATGTTGTCTCCATCTGTCGAATTTTTCACCACCTATAAGAAGAATGATTCCCAATAAATGAACTTTTATAATTAGTATCATTTAAAATTCCAGGATAATTAAAACCTAATTAAAATATTAATGCAATTCAACATATTCTAGAATTATCCTATCATTAAATTTTTCAGAAAAATAAGCACATTTAGTCACATTAATCAAAATAGACAATTAAATAATTACCTTGAATCTTGATTGTAATGGAGTATCTCGTCTTAATAGGCCAATTAAACAAACCCACCACAAAGGATCAATTATTAATGCAAAGTTTATTGTGCCACAAAGTTTCATTATATAAATGAAAGCAACAAAGTAAATCAACCATAGAAAAATCGTTACTTAACTCATACACAAAACCCTAAAAAATAGCTGGACTCGAATCAATCAAATTCAGAGGTAGATTTAGGTTAAGTAGAAAGACTAGAATTTTAAAGTTACCAGACAATCTAGACATCGCTTTGTCTTCAACCCTGAACTCCTCAACTGCACTTTTTTCGTTATACTTAACTCCATTTTATAGCCTTAATTATGAAATAATCCAGGGAATACTCACTTGGAATGAAGAAAATTTGGTAACTTATTTGAATTTGGTAAATCCAAAATCCAGCTCTTTTGGACATTTCATCAAACAGTTTATAAGCAAGGCCTAATTTCCAAAAACGAACAAGTGAATAAAACTTAATAATAATTAGATGTTATAATGGCTCAGCAGCAACAAAAACAACATCACCAAAAACAAAGCAGTCACTAGCAACATCGTCTTCACCAACTTCAGTAGAATAGGCTTTGTGCAACAAATTGAAACGAGATTCACGTATCAGCAAACTGACAAATAAAAATAATATCTTTAATTTTATATGATGAAAAATTCTAAAAATTTAATATTAAGAAAATATGCATTAAGAGAAATCAAATAAGATCCCACTTAACTAAGATCAGTTGGTGAATAGTAGTTGCTACACTGTAGCAATTATTAAAATCCAAAGGAAATATAATAAAAGTAACCCTCTACCTTTAACAACTACACAATATAAAAGTACCCTGAGGCTAAGATCCATTATTTTCCAAGAACTACATTAATTATCTTGCTCTTAATTTACAAATCAGTCTGTGTCACCACTTTTCTCATTTATGCAAGACTTAGACCTCCCAACATACTACTCTCAATTGCCCAAAAATCAAACCTAATTAGCCAATAATTTCACCATTATCCTAAATCCTTATTTCCAAACAATAAAATCAAAACATCTAACCATAACTCAACAAAAGCATTAAGTTTTAAAAAGATCAGTGAAGAATTTAAGAAGATAGTAGTAGAATTACCTAGCAAATAGAGTAGCCATAATCAAGCTCAATTCAAATAACTCATTATCAAACCCTAATTTCTTCCCCCAAAAAATCGCAGTGATTAATAGAAATAAATTGAAAAGAACAAAATTCATAGCGAAAACCATTAAACATACCTGAAAACGAGTTGAAATTGGTTGAAGCATCAAATTGCGCTTAACCTGAAAAGGAATTGAAATCCAAGAAAAAAATATTAAGGAACTAGACTTTATTAATTCGAAGCCCTAAATTCATCAATTCATAAAAAATTGATTTTTTTCATTCGAACCCTAATTCCAGCCAAAGGAAAAGAAACAGGAAAAGGAAGAAAATGAGAAAAAAAAATTTTAATAGTAGAATTCATAGCGAAAACCATTGTCCATACCTAAAAACAAATTAGAATTAAGAAGAATTTAGAAAAAAAAAATGGATTTTCTTCATTGGAACCTAATTCCAGCTTAAGGGAAAAAAAACTGAAAAAGAAAGAAAATTGAGAAAAAAATTAACAACAGAATACATAGCAAAACCATTATCCATACCTGAAAACGAGTTGAAATTGGTTGCAACATCAAATTGCGCTTCACCTAAAAAGGAATTAAAATCAAGGAAAAAAAGATTGAGGAACTGAACTTTACTAATTTGAAGCCCTAAATTCATCCAATTCATCAAAAATGGATTTTCTTCATTCGAAGTTTAATTCCAACCAAAGGAAAAACAGAAAAAGTAAGAAAATGAGAAAAAAATAAAATAAAATTAAGTAGCTAAGAATCAAAAGCTAATAATGAAAAATTAGGAGATCCTAGGATTGGAGAAAATCAGGAGTAGTTGAAAAAACTCAGGTAATTGGAAAAAAAGAGATGAAAGGAGAGCCAAAAACAGCAAAAAAAAAAAAAAAGGTAAATGAACAGGAAAAGGAAAAAGAACACAATATGAAACCTTAGATGGTGATGTGGCCAATAAGAAGATAACGTGGCGTCTTACATGGCAAATGCACTACTCATTTGCAAAGGATGAATAATGTTCACCTCTTAGAGGCTTTTTATAGTTCATGGATTCTATTTAATGATATTTATTTTAATGTAAGAAATTCAAAGTTATTTTTTGATGAGTAGTATTTAATCAATTGTTTAATGTATTTATATTTTTGTATATTTGTTTTTTGAATGTTATCAATGTGTGTGTATGCATGCGTGTGTGCGTGTGTGTATGTGCGTGCGTGCGTGTGTGCGTGTGTGTACTTGGCTATTTTATGTATTTATTGAACACTTCTATTATCATAATAGGTTTTAAAATGAATGTTTGTAATGAAAGAAGTTAGACATACAACAAACGTAAGAATGAAAAGTTTAGTTTTAGATTTATAAAAGGGTTGGAGGAACTTTTGAATTTATCTCGCAGCAATAGTTTAACTGTGTAGATTTGTTGTCCTTGTAAGAAATGCAAAAATTGTATTTATGAGGAACTAGATTAAGTTAGAGAAATGTGAAAATTGTATTTATAAGCAACAGTTTAACAGTTTAACATCAACTATCTTTATATATCACGGTGGTTAGAAAAAGATTTGACGTAATAAGGGTATTTTTTGAACCATTGTCTAATGTTCCGATATCTGAAAATGTGTTTCAAATCCTTCATTAGTGATTGTGTATGATGCAGCTGCTAGTATTTTTCCAGTCACTTACCATCAGTTTCTCCTTGCACACTATGATCATTTATCCACATATGATGAACCATCGGTACACGTCGACGAAGATCTAACTCCTTATTCTAGACTATAACAGCCCGTTAAAATCAACATTTAAAATATAAATTAAATTAATGTATAATCAGTGAACAAAAATGTAAATGTGGTCATGCGACGTATTCGTCATCATAACGTATATTGTCATACTTTTACACCGAGCAATTAGATGAACCAACAATAATAATGATACCAAGGAAGATGCATGGAGTATACTTAGGTTCAAGTTTGTGATGTGTATAAGGACGCAAATAGGGGTAACATAAACATTTAAAAGAGCAAAGTTTAGTGTAATTGGGTTTAGTTTTAAATAGGACTATAAACGAGGAATTTGCAAGAGTAGGTATTAGAAGCCTATTTATCAAACTTTACTACAGTGGAAAAATCATGTGTCCAGAAGGAGAGACTATTATGTTGTGGAGTGTGTGAGGGTGTAGTGAGATGAGAAATGCCATTGACTGATACACACTCCCTAAGGCATTCATATTCATTTCTATTGTCTCTATAAAGATGGATTATGGGACGTTAAAGTAATTTTCAACAAGGGATTTAAATTATATGAAAATTTTAGAGATGTTAGATTTGTGCTTTAAGGGATAAAATCAAATATTTTGGGAGAAATGATCAACAAATATAATTTGGTATTTGTAACCATCATGAGAATTTAGTGGAGAGATTTGCAAGGTCATTTTGTTACATAGTGCTAAAATAACTTGTTGAAACTTGAGGTGGAATGGAAGAGAGTTCAAAAGCTCGAAGTTTAGCAACCCCTAATCGAGTGTAATCCCCAATATGAGATCCTGAAATACAAAGATATTAAGGGAAAAGTTAATAGAAATATGATTGTGTTTGCATAATTATGAAATAGAAATGATGTTTCGTGCTATATCGGAACACACGCCACATTATTGAGATGAAGAATATGATTGGAAACATGAATAATTAAAGTGGCAATGTGAGAAATATGAAGACCCTTACCATTTTAAATTATTTGCTCTTCGGTGCCGTCGTATGAAGCGTGAACAGAGAGGTTTGCAAGGTCATTTGCTACATAGTGGGAAGCACCACTGCCAAGAAGCCGAATAGAAATGTAAGGGGGTGGTGAGGCGAGTTTGGATAGAATGTGTTTGGGGTTTGGTATTTTTCTAAGAGTGTATGGTCAGGGCAGTCACATTGGGATAATGTTGGAGAAGCAAGGGACAAGTCACTACAACGTGACCTTGCTCACGACACCATTCACATTTGCCAAGGACAGACCTAGTATGGTGATGCTGAGATGGTGGTGTAGGAAAAAGGCGTGGTTTTTTCTGAGATTTGTTGTATTTCTAATATGGACAAGCGGATCGAGGATATGGTTTTGAAGGAAAGGAAGTTGCCGAAAGTGTGGTGGTTGCCTCAGTCTCATGTTGAATGGCGAGTTCACAGTTAATTTGTTTTATCGTGGAGCTCTTCGAAAAAGATAGTAGTATCCCTTCAATCAATAGACTCTTTGATGGATGCATAGTTTGAGTCAAGACCGTCGCGAATGCGTTCCACAAACTTTTCATGGTCAATGGCTTTTCCAAGGAATGCTAATTGATCAGTTATAGCCTTGAGAGAGTGAAAGTAATCAGTGATGGTACGTGTTTCTTTGGAAAGTCGGTGAAATTGATGTTTTAATTGTTTAATGTGGTTGTGTGACGGGATGGTGCATGGTTTTGCAAGAGAATTTCGAAGTTCTTGGGATATGGTGGCACAAGAGACAAGAGAGTGGAGGGAGAGAGGAAGTGTTCCTATGAGTGCTCCAAAAAGAAGTTGATCTCGGCATAGCCAAGGAACATATGCAGGGTTGGAGACGCCACCTTCATAAACTACGAGTGGTGATTAATGGTTATCAATCTTGGCATATGGAGAGTGAAAAATATTGAAAATGTCACAGTAGCCACCCCACCCACCCACCCACTATTCCAAAATTCCCCACACCACCACACGTCCATACCCTTCCAACAACCACCAAACTTTCACCATTCAAACACCATCGAACACCACTACCTAGGCATTGGTCGAAAAAGCCACCCCTCCATCATTCAAAGACGAGCGTGCACCATTGCCCTCAAGCTACTCCTAAAAAAATTCAATTCCTTGTGCGTCACCTTGCAAAGGCGCCCCTTTACGCCACCATTTGAAGACAAGGAGCAAGCTCGATGACGTGAGGAATGAGAAAGAGTATATTGCGTATAAATTCCTACAACCATACAATGTTTTCTAATGATTTGTATTGTTCAATTTACTAGTCCGCATTGTTACTTGCTCCCAAAATCCAATTTTCTGCAAAATTTATTTTGGTATTGTTTGATAACGTATAAATAATGATATTATCATTATCAAAGTAAATAAATAATTTATTACTGGTATAAATAATGATGTTATTTTATAAAATTAATTCAATTATAACATAAACTTAATTATTAAATCTTTGTATTTTTTATGATATTATCATTATCAAAGTGAATAAATAATTTATTATACAACAATATTAAAACATATACTCATAGTAATTATTTATAAATGAGACAAATAAAATTTAAAAAGTGTTCAACCATAATAGATAGGAGGGAGGATTTAGTTGAAAAAATAGTCAAATTAGTTAGTGTATTCATTACAAGGGTATGATGATGATTTATTATCTAAATTAAAATAAAGATTTACATGTATATTATTTTTTGGTTTATATAAGGAAATTTAGTATTTCAATAGATCATCACATATTGTTATAATCAATCACAAATATTACATGTTTTAATGAGATGTAACCCTAAATATCAAGTCAAATATAAAAAATGTCCCTGTCAATAATAAGAAAAATGCGGAAAAAATTTTAATAACAGTTTGACACGTGTTTTAAGTCGTTTCTTCATTAGTATATTTTATTGATTATTGATGGAATTGACCCAATTTCATAATTCAAAAAGAATTGTCAAACATAATTTTTGGACCAATTCAACATTTGAAATGAATTCCTAATTGCCGTAATTCGTAATCTACAGATAAAAGTTTATTGGAGTAATTGACACTTTACACTCAGTCAAGAATCAATCGATAATTATTTCCACCGGCCAAACTTGCAATGTTCCAAGAAAATGCAGCACAGTCCCCTCTTAAGATGGGTATCTCAGATAACAGTTTCAACCTTAGCTTGGTGTATAATTTAATCTCTATAGTTTGTTATCTACTGCTTATACTACCTGAACCAGCTAGCTTAGCTAGAAGCACAAACAAAGGGTATGGAGCTTGCCAGCCCAATTTTAGATGTTGCTACTCGACTGTGGAATTGCACGTCAAGTCGAGCAGCGTACATAACTCGCAGGGCAGAAACCATGACTTCGTTGAAGACCAAATTGGAAGAATTAAAAGCCATCAGCAATGATGTGAAGATGAAGATAAAGGTAGCACAACAGCACGGAATGAAGCAGACTGAACAAGTCCATGCTTGGCTCACAAGGGTGGAACAAACAGAAAATAAAGTTACTCAGATTCTTCTTGAAGATGAACAGATCGCGGATCATAGTTGTGGATATCGATCTTCTTATAATCTTGGGAAGAAAGCGATGAAAACACTCCATATTGTCGAGGATCTGATAAAAACCAACACAAAATTTCAGGAGGTTGCTAATGAGCAGCCCCTTCCCGCTTCAACTACTGCAGAGACAGACGGTTTATACATGATGCAAATGGAAAACCCTGTGGGCGTTGAATCTGTTTTACAGAGTGTTTGGGAAAATCTGAAGACTGACTCCATAAAAGTTATGGGTTTGTATGGGATGGGAGGTGTAGGAAAGACAACGATTTTGAAAAGAATCAACAACGAGATTCCTAGTAGAGCAGCAGATCATGTTTTTGATGTTGTAATTTGGATTGTGGCTTCCACAAACGCAACTGTGGAAGCAATTCAGACAGTCATTCTTGCAAAAATGCATATACCGCCTAACTCTTGGAAAGACAAGCCAGTGGATGAAAAATCAGCACTGATTTATGAATTCCTGAAAGATAAACAGTATATTCTGATGTTGGATGATGTGTGGCAAAGGATAGATCTTTTAGAAGTTGGGGTCCCTTTGTTAGATGATCAAAATCATGGTAAAGTAATTTTCACGACTCGATCAGAAGAAATTTGTGGGCTTATGCAAGCAAATCTGAGAATAAAAGTTACATGCCTTTCATGGGAGACATCATGGGCTCTATTTAAGGAGAAAGTAGGCGAAAATGCGCTGAATTCCCATCACGATATACCAAGGCTTGCAGAAATGGTTGCTAAGGAGTGCGATGGTTTGCCTCTAGCGCTCATCACGATTGGAAGAGCTATGAGTTGTAGGAAAACTCCTTATGAATGGTCACATGCCCTGCAAATGTTGAGGAAATATCCTTCAAAATTCTCAGGTATGGGTGGGCACGTGCTACCAGTTCTTAAGTTCAGTTATGACTATTTACCTGATCCCACCATCAAACAATGTTTTGTATATTGTTCATTATTTCCCGAGGATTATGAAATTTCGACCATCAAGTTAGTTAATCTTTGGATTGGGGAGGGATATCTAAAGGGATTTGATGAGATATCAGAAGCCAGGAATCATGGTTTTTATGTCATTGAAAGTCTGAAACTTGCTTGTTTGTTGGAAAGTGGAAGTATATCACCATTAAAAGTGAAGATGCATGATGTGATCCGTGATATGGCTCTATGGATAGCTTCAGACTGTGATGAACATAATAGAAAATTTGTTGTCCTTGAAAACACTGGGTTGATTAATGTAAGAAGCCACAGCCAAAACTGGACTAAGGAAGTCGAGAAGATTTTTGTGAGGGGAAAAGCAGTCGAGGAGCCCATACTGACTCACTTGTGTGTTCAGCTTTCTACTTTGATTGTGAATTGTACCTATTTGAAGGGAATCCCCTTGAGATTGCCTCAGCTTATACCCTTTTTGAAAGTTCTCGATTTGTCAGGTAACTCTAAATTAAAAAAGTTACCAGAGATCTCAAAACTGTCGTACTTGGAGTATCTTGATCTTTCGAGGACACATATACGAACTCTAACAACAGATTTAAGCAATTTGAGTCGACTAAGAGTTTTGCTGCTAAATTACATGGAGAATCTCAAGGAGTATCCTACTGATCATATAATTAATGATCTAGAAAATTTGTGTATATTTCACATGAATTATGGTCCGTGTTATTCTGAAACGTTTTTGAGAGCCTTAGAGAATTTGAGATACATCAACGAGATAAGTATTTATCTGCATTCCTCACAGATGCTCAACATATTCCTGAATTCAGAGAAATTGCAGAATTGTACAAAGTACCTGAGGATTGACTGGTGCAATAATGTTGGTGACATGATTACAAAGCCGCTACAGTTATCCACCATCAATATGAAGAATTTGGAAGCCCTCCAAATATATAACTTATGTTCTTTGAAAACTATACAAATCGAGGATGGTTGTACTGCAAACAAGTTCTGGAATCTTCGACATTTAATTATCTACAGGTGTGAGCAGTTGGAGGACTTGAATTGCCTTGTCTATGCTTCATCCCTTGAAAACTTATGGGTGCGAAAGTGTTGTGCATTAAAAAAGATCATTAGCCTTGTGAAGAAGGATGTTTTTCCAGGTCTCAAAAGAATATGCTTGGATAACTTGGGGAATCTTGAATTTATTTGTGCTGAGCCACAGTCTTTTCCTATTTTGGAGAGGATGTACATTCATGATTGTCAAAAACTACAAGAGCTTCCTTTTGCTGATATCCCAATTAAGAGCAGTTTAGAATTCATTAAAGGAAGGCAAAACTGGTGGGATTCACTAAGTTGGAGGCATCTGGACCTCAAGCTACATTTTGGTCAGTATTTTCAAACCTGGGAGCGGTTCATGATTTATGAAACTACTCGTGGCCTTGAGTTGATTGACAGTGTTGAGTGGCCTAAATCATCGAATCCGTCATCAAGTAATCTGCTCGAGAGCGAGAAACTCCAAGTCCTTAGGTAACTTGAAAGATTCACTTATTTTGCAGTCGATGGTGTTCTTGATCGAATTTATATAACATATCACGAATACCAACCATCAGCTAAAGCTTTTGCTTGAAACCCCAAATATGTAATAACACTATATATAATCCACCCTTGACCCAGGCTTCTTATGCCATGTCAAGAAAACATCTTAACCATCAACTTAAATTTTCAATGAGATGTTCCTTGAATGTTTTATTTTCGATTTTTATTGGTTTGTAGCATTTCATTATACTTCCTAATTTAATATTTTTGTTGTAGGTCAAGTATGGATATCTGGGAAGAATGAAATACAGAAGGCAAGAAATGTTGGCTGGTTAGCTGATGGAAGCCTTTATGTGATCTTTTAAATTTAAGGTGTTTGGTTGAGAGTTTTGTAAGGATGATAACTGATAAGCAAAGGTTTTGTTTCACTTTCAGTGTTGATACTCTATTTATGGATGCATATATTTAATAATCTATAGAAGGTAGTAAATCTAGCGTTCTAAAATTCTTGTAAATGTCCCATACTCCCATGCCATGTTATAAAAGGATGCAAAAACAGACTATATGAAGAATTATAGTTGGAATTACTATATACAAAGTTTGTTGAGTATTGGCTTGAAGAAGAAGGAAAACATTGTAGTTTATATTTTGCAGTGTCTTGCCTGTTGAAATCATGCAAGTCTTATGTGAGATGGTTGCTAAGGTATGTGATGGCTTGGCCCTCGCCCTCACCCTCGTTACTGTAGGACGAGTCATGCAACCATCAACTTAAACTTTTGATTGAGATAGCAATGAATGTTGGCAGGTTAGCTGACGGAGCATGATATATAATATTATAAGCAAAAGTTTTGTTTTAGTTTAAGTGTTGCACCTACTTTGGAGTTTCTCATAAATTAAGGCATTTGCTTATGAATTACAAGGAAAAGTTGCAAGAGTGCCCCCACTGATTTGTTTCTGGTCAATTTCACAAACTTACGAGTGTTTGATAATCCAGCTTTTCATGTAAGATTATTGAGTTACTTATCTCATTATTTATGTAAAGATAGTCTAAGCCTTTAGTTTTTATCTAATACTTATAATTTAGTATGAAATAGGATTGGTTAATCCAATTCGGCTAGCCTACGTATTGTGGGAAGTACTTCACATGTGAGAAAGATTTCACATCACTTAAATAGTGGGTTATGAATTTGCATATAATGCTTGATGGATAATCTTCCTACTACCATATGGTTTTGGGAAAATTAAACCTCATCAAGTGTATATGCAAGTCAATGCTCTTTACTTGTGGGTTTGTGGCCTTCGTCCATGAGTGCCCCATGGGTGTGTCCATACAAGTGCGCCCACGGTGTGATTATGTGACGAATTTTCACGACCTAATATGGTATTAGAACACTTAGTATTTTTCAATTCCTTAATCTTAGGTTTTTCTTGTTTTGTATTGTGTTATAAATCTATATAGGGGCTCATACTCTACATTAAGAATTGAAATTCTTCGTGGAATCAAAGCCACGTTTTGTGATCAACTGAGAACAAAAAATCTTGGTCTTCCATAAAAAAAATAATGTGCGGGTTCGAAAAGAAAGATGTTCCCACAATTAAAAACATGGATTCACATTTGAATGAAGTGTTAGAAAAATAACTTATATGTGATCTTATGTCGAAAAATTAGAGAGGGGTTGGCTAACATATAAGTTTGATGAGCTACTAAACCAATTACCAATTAGCTTTAGGATGGAAACTCATCAGACTTATGTGTAGTTAATTCCCCTCTTGTGAGGGACCTGTTTTGTACAAGCCCCATGACAAATTTATCATGGCATCAGGGTGTGGGGAACCCAACTTTACAGCAGCTAAATATAGAAAGAAGAGAAAGATTTTAGAAAGTAAGGGAGAAGAATTTCTGAAAAGAAGGTACAGAAGAGTACAGAAAAGAAAGAGAAGAAGGACAGAAAGGAATAAGAGAGAGTAGAGAGAGGGAAAAGGTTGTGTGTATTAATTCTTGGATGATTGCCTCATTTTACATAAGGATATATATATATATATATATATATATATATATAGTCCCTAAGCATAACAAACACACAAAGATTCCTTTTCTAGAACTTTTCCTAAAACAGAAAATTAGCTAGAATATGCCAGCTCAACATGGGAGTTTGTTACGCCTTTAATACACAATTGTCTTAGCTGGTTTGGTAGCCTTGGTAGCCGTTGTGACAATACCCTCGGTCAGGAGCTGCACCTTATCCTCTAGGTGAGAATCAGGATAGGCCAAGAGCAGCTTGTCATAGTTTTCCCATGTAGCCTCAGATTGAGAAAGACCATTCCATTGCACAAGAACTTCAGTCTGAGAGGGGGCAGGGTGTCGAATAGCTAGCAAGACAGCAGGAGTAGCATCCAAAACCATGCCATCGGTCACTGGAGGAGGTATGTCAGAAGGTACAGTGTATCCTCGGGCTGGTTTCAATTGAGAGACGTGAAAGACGGGATGAATTTGACTTTGTGGAGGCAAGTCCAGTAAATAAGCTACCTTGCCCACTTTCTTCTTGACCATGTAAGGACCAAAGATACGAGGTGCCAATTTTGCATTCAAGCGTTTAGCCAAAGATTATTGCCGGTAAGGTTGAAGTTTAAGGAAAACCAAGTCGTTCTCTTCAAAGTAGAGTTCTCGACGTTTGGTGTCGGCATAGTACTTCATAATCTGCTGAGCTCGCACCAAATTGAATTGGATTTCATCCAACATCCCATCTCACTCTTATAGAAGTTGATCAAGATGATCCACCAGTGTTTGGGAGGAACCAAAACGAACCAAGTGAGGTGGTGGACACTTATGCCTAGGCTTGAAATAGGGTCATCTTGATAGATGAATGTGGGGAAGTGTTGTAACAAAATTCAGCCCAAGAAACCCATCATGCCCATTGCTTAGGATGACCATTGATGAAACAGCGCAAGAAAGTCTCCAAAGCCTTATTGACAATTTCCGATTGGCCGTCGGTTTGGGGATGATAAGTGATGCTACGGACCAACTTTGTACCTTGGATACGAAAAAGTTCCTTCCAAACAGAGCTCAAAAAGATCTTGTCACGATCCGAAACAATCAAGGAAGGAAACCTGTGCAACCTTACAACCTCCTTAATAAAGAGCTCCGCCACAGATTTGGCAGTGAAAGGATGCCTTAATGGAAGGAAGTGAGCGTATTTAGTGAATCGATCCACAACAACCAAGATTGTGTCAAGCCCTTGGGACTTTGGTAGGCCCTCAATAAAATCCATGGAAATGTGATCCCATACATAAGTAGCTATGGGTAATGGTTGGAGGAGACCAGCGGGTGTCTAATTTGAGGCCTTTTGTTGTTGGCAAACATGGCATTGTCGAACATAATTGTTTACTTGCTTCCGCATTCCATCCCAAACCATTCCGTGGCGAGGCGTTGATATGTCTTGACCTCTCCCCCATGCCCCCCAAAAGGTGAGTCGCGGTATTCTTGAAGCAATACGGGAATAAAAGGAGAAGATTTGGCTAAGACGAACCTGCCTTTATAGTAAAGACAATCATGTAGGAGGGTAAAACCAAAAGGTGTTTCCAAGCCGGATTCAATAGCTGCTCGGATCTTGGAGAGATAGGGATTGGCTTTTACCTCTTTAACCAAAAAGTCCCAATCCAATGAGACTGAACTGAGTGCTGCACATGACATATTTGAGTCAGAACCTCGTCGTGAAAGGGCGTCGGCTATTGTGTTCATGCTGCCCAGAGTGTACACAATGGTAAAATCAAAGCCAATGAGCTTTATCGCCCATTTTTGATAAGCATCACCAATTTCACGTTGCTCTAACATAAATTTCAGGCTGTGTTGGTCGGTTTCCACCTCAAAACTGCTAATACGATGGCCATGAGTTCCCGTTCATAAATGGGTTTTTGTTGAGATCGAGGGCCCAAGGTGCAGCTAAAGAAAGCAATCAGATGATTCTCTTGTGTGAGAACTGCCCTTAGCCCAAAGCCGGATGTGTCAGTTTCCACCACAAATGTTTTAGAAAAATCAGGCATGGCTAACACAGGTACATTTGTCATGGCAGTTTTGAGGCTTTCAGAAGCTTCTGTGACAGTGGCTTCCCAACAAAAAGCGTCTTTCCGCAGCTGATCCGTGAGTTTCTTGGCCTTCTGGGCGTACCCAGATACAAATAGTCTATAATAGCCCGTTAGCCCCAAGAAACCTCTTAATTCACATGCTTTTAGGAACTGGCCACTTAGAAACAGCAGAGATTTTCTCTTGGTCTACCTTGACTCCGTGTGCTGAAATAACGTGGCCAAGGTAGGCCACTCTTGGGACCCCCAAAACTACATTTCTTCCCATTAATTACTAAAGAATGAGTGGTTAGGGTGGCTAGTACTGTCCCCACATGGCGTACGTGTTCCTCCTCATTGCGACTACAAATCAAGATATTGTCAAAAAATACCAACACAAAATTACATAAATATGGCCAAAATACCTCATTCATCAAGCATAGGAAGATGGTTGGAGCATTGGTAAGACCAAACGACATGACGAGAAACTCATAGTGACCTTCATGCGTTCTAAAGGCTGTTTTAGACACGTCCTTAGCTTTCATATGGATTTGGTTATATCCAGATTTGAAGTCGAGCTTGGTGAAAATTGTTGCCCCCTTGAGCTCATCCAATAATTCGTCGATTACTGGAAAGGGAAATTTGTTTGGAATCGTGACCTTATTCAAAGCACGATAATCAATGCAAAATCGCCACGAGCCATTGCTTTTTTTGACTTATATTACGGGGATAGCAAAGGGACTGGTTGAAGTTTGGATAGTTCCCGCCTTAAGCATATCTTGCACCATGATCTCAATTTTTTTTTTTTTTTTGCAGGTATGGGTATCGGTAAGGTCGCAAGGATACTGGATTACTCTCTTCTTTAAGAGTTATGGCGTGGTCTTGAGGTCGGTGATGAGGTAATTTTGTGATGGGTTGAAAAGCTTCTGGGTATTTGGCTACTTCATCCGAAAGGAAAGAAGGTATGGTAAGGTAACTATTTTCATTTTCCCCACAAATGCCATTACACTCAATCAAAATGCCATGTTTCTCCTTTTTGAGAACTTTAGTCAGCCCTTTTAGAGAAAATTTTGGAACACCTCAAGGCTGGGTCCCCCACTAAAAGGACATCTCTACCCTCCCACTTAAAGGTCATGGTCTGAGATTTCCAATTGACCAACATTTCCTAATCTTTCTAACCACTGGACCCCCAATATTATATCCAAGCTCCCTAATTCCAGGACAAAAAAGTTATCACAAATTTCAATTCCTTGTACCCATAGGGAAACTTTTCGACAAATGCCTTTCCCAAAAACCTCAAATCTGGTTCCAAAAGTCAACCCAAATTGCTTGCATTTTGCAATCTTCAACCCTAATTTCCTAGCTGTTGAGGAGGATATGAAATTATTGGTGGCACCTGAGTCGATGAGGTTAATCACCTTCGTTCCAGCCATTTCGCCCTCCAATTTCATGGTTTTAGGTTTGGTAAACCCTATAATGAACTGTAGGGTAATACCAGCCATGGGGTCATCGATGTCGATCAAGGGTTGTTCCTTCTCCACCAGGTTTGTCTCCCTTATTTCTTCCCTTTCCTCTTCCGTCAGGATCACCCTTAACTCACGGTTCTTACAAGCATGGTTAAAGGACCATGGTTCATCACAATTGAAACACAATCCACGAGCCCTTTTTTCTCGAAGCTCTTTTTCGTTAAAGGCGTCGCCCTTCATACTTGTTGAACCTCCACCAGGTTTGTCTCCTCTATCTCTCCTTGTTGAACCTCCCATTGATACCAAAATAAGGCATCACCCTTCATACTAACCACAATAGCTTCTAATTTTTCCACCTCGGACATGTGGTAGAATGAAAAGAATTGTCCGACCTGCATAATCCAACCATCCGGATTCCCTCCCATAAAAAGAGGTATTTCAATCCTCTTCAACCTACAACTATTGTCTCGATCACCCGTTCCCATTTCATCCCTACGGTTTTCCGACAATTCTAGAGACTCCTGGAACAAGTTACTAGGCCAATCCGCAGTATCATTGGCCACAAAGGTTGCTCTTGTTCGAGGAACGGGAGGAGGGTTCCCCAAAATGCTTCCCCTAGTCAACGGCCTGGATTGGCTGCTAATTAGGTGATTGATACAATCTTGCATCTTGGTTTGAGACTCCAACAGTATTGTCGTGGATTTCTCCAAATTAGAATGTTTATTTAGCTTCCAGGATGGCATGATTCAATGACATTTTTTCCTCTAGTTGGGACAGCTCAGTATGCATCCGTGTATTGAAACTTTGAGCAACTTCTTCTAACCCATGCTCGAGTTGCTCAATGCGCTGTTGATTGGTAGGAGCCAGACAAGGTTTTGGCTCTAATACCACGTTGTGGTGAACCCAACTTCACAACAGCTAAATATAGAAAGAGAAAGATTTTAGAAAGTAAGGGAGAAGAATTTTTGAAAAGAAGGTACAGAAGAGTACAGAAAAGAAAGAGAAGGACAGAAAGGAATAAGAGAGAATAGTAAAGAGAGTGAAAAGGTTGTGTGTATTAATTCTTGGATGATTGCCTCATTATTACATCAGGATATATATATAGTCCTTAAGCATAACAAACTTACTGAAAATAAAGGTGATTACACACATAGATTCCTTTTCTAGAACTTTTCCTAAAATAAAAAATTAGCTAGCATATGCCAGCTCAGCATGGGAGTTTGTTACGCCTTTGATAAACAATTGTCTCAGCTGGTTTGGTAGCCTTGAAAGCCGTTGTGACACAGGGCCAATGGTTTTCGATCAATTGTGATAACAGCGAGTCATACAATATATTACTACATCATTTAAACTTAACCACAATAACGAAGGAGCAAGATAACAAGTAACACTTCCATCAATAACTTACAACAACAATAACAACCACTACAATAACAACTTTTTACTCTAACAATATTAATGAGAACAAATCTAACTATACTTACTACCACAATGATAGTTTCTATAACACCGCGACTAACATTCTATCAACGATTGGCAACGATTAACAACAATAGCAAGAACTAACCAAGAATCAACAATAATTAACCATAATTGAGAAGGTTTACAATGATAACTACGATAACTAAAATACCCACCAACAATAGCAACAAGGATTCCCAAATTCACAACAATGACAATAATAATGCCAGCAAAACTACCAATATCACCACGTCAAAGGTGTGCAAGTTCAAAACAACACCAAAACTCATCAAATTTAGCACACAAAGCCATAATTTTCGTTCAACCAACAAACCCTAACCAATATATGTTTAATTTACAAGTTTAACTATCACCCATGATAAAATCTAGATATTTATACTCAAATATCGAAGGAAACAATAACAATTAGTTACATGAAGTCAGGAACAAGAATTTAACAACCAAAAAAAGGAATAACTCACAATGGGGTGAAGGAGAAGTGAAAGGGTTTAGTGGAAATCATGGTGGCCGTGAGTAGGGAGGAGAATTGCCACTCGCGGTGGCTGTGACCTGGCGCGGTGTTATGGAGTAGGAGTGATGGCATCAATTCGCGCAACAACAGATGGTTTTGCGCTGAAGGAAGTTGGTCGTGTCTGTTAGCAGGGGCGGCGCACGGTGGTGGTTAGATGGCGGCATTGTGGCGGCTAAATGGCAGGGCACTGTGGTGGTATGGAGTGGAGGGGAAAGAGGCGATAGAGAAATGAGGGAGTTAGTGTTTTCTATATATTTTCTTGTTCATGAACCAACACTCGTAACAATATGAACAATTGTTTACAAAATCTATAGCAATTGAATTTATTATCGATTACAGTTTTAAAGTTTAGTTATTTAAAAATAAATAACTTAAAAGTTTTTTTTACAAATAATAACCTTTAAATTAATAAATAAATACGACGTTGATATCGCCACTTCACCGGATGACCTGTTAAATAACCGTTGATCAAAGTAAATGACCTTTGACTTTCAATTAAATTCATAATCTAACCTAATTAAACAAATACCCCAAATTAAACCCTTCTTTCCCAACCTCTCTCTATCCCTCCCCAATCACCACCATTGCCCCACCCTAACACCACCACCACCACCACCACCACCATTAAAACCCCTCCTTTAATGACAACCCTTCCTTTAGAGATAACACCAGTTGTTGCTGCTAAAGCAAACCATTAAGCAGAGAATGATCTTGATGGGTGCATTTCAAACGCCAAGAACAGTCATAATAAGTCCCATGTTGAGTTTAGTTTCTTTGAATTCAAAATTCAGATTCAATCAATGGAAACCTAGATGATTTTCTTCCTTAAAAACCACTTACAAACTCTATTCATCTTTCTCTTCCCTAACCTTCCTTATCCGCACTCAGGTATAATAATCCCTCTTTTTCTGGGTTCAATTTTGTTTTTAGTTAAAGCTTACAAATACGTATATAAGACATAAGATTTAAACTTTAATTAGAAAGCTTACAACTACAATAGATTAATTAGGGGTAATTGGGGAGGACACATAAGATGCCAGAAAAATGGAGGAATAGCATACTAGTACCTCTGTTTAAGAACAAAGGCGATGCGCAAGTATGCGGCAACTACAGAGGTATCAACTTCTAAGCCACACAATGAAATTGTGGGAAAGAGTGATAGAGGGGAGACTTAAACAGGAAACGGTGATCAGAGAGCACCAATTCGGTTTTATACCAGGAAGGTCAACCACTGAGGCAAGTCATGTTTTGAGGAGACTTATGGAGAAATATAAGAAGCAAATGGAAGATCTGCATATGGTGTTCATTGACTTGGAGAAACCGTGTGATAGCATACTACGATGTGTTATCTGGGATAGCCTCAAAGCTAGAGGTATTTCTCCAGTGTATATTGAGGTCATACAGGATATGTATGACAGCGTTTCGATTAGCATTCAAACACCAGTGGGGATAACAGAGCCGTTTCTAGTTAAAGTGGGACTACATCAGGGATCGGCTCTAAGCCCTTTCATCTTTACTGTCATAATGGAAGAGATTTCTAAATCTATTTGGGAGACGGTGCCATGGTGCATGATATTTGCGGACGACATAGTGTTGGTAGCAGAAACTAGAGATGAGGTTAGTAACAAATTGGATGAGTGGAGGGAAGCTTTAAAAAGTAAAGGTTTGCACATTAGCCATACGAAAACTGAGTATTTGAGATGTGACTTTAGTGGGGTATCACCGGTAGGTGGAACAGAGGTGTCCATCGATGATATTGTAGTTAAGAGCACAACCAGGTACAAATATTTGGGATCGATCATCCAAAGGGATGAGGAGATTGACGGGAATATAAAGCATCGCATACAGGCGGGTTGGCTTAAGTGGCGAGCAGCCACCGCGGTGTTTTGTGATAGGAAATTCCCAAGCAAGTTAAGAGGAAAATTCTACCGGGCAGCAATCAGACCTGTTTTGCTATATGGGACCGAATGTTGGCCTGTAAAGTAGATTTTCGAACATAAAATGGAAGTTATAGAAATGTGTATGCTGAGGTGGATGTGTGGGCACACTTTGATGGATAGAATTAGGAACTAAGAGTTTAGGAACAAACTAGGGGTAGCCCCTATATCTGGAAAAATACGAGAGAATAGATTGAGGTGGTTTGGTCATGTGTAGAGGAAGACTTTCGACGCCCCTGTGAGGAGGGTAGAATGCATTATAGTAGATGATAAAAGGAGTCGTGGTAGACCAAAGAGAACTTGGGATGAGCAAATAAGAGTAGACTTGCAGGAGTTAAACCTCTCTGATGACTTGACTAGAGATAGGAGCAATTGGAGACGTTATATCCACGTCTTAGATTACTGATGTCCGTCATTTGATCTCTTAGTGCCCTCAACCCCTTGCCCTTACCGTTTTCTTTCTATTTAGTTCTTTGTTTTCTTTCGTAGTGGTCCTCCTGTCTATAGGCCTTTCAGCTGTCTTGCGTGTGTTTTTCGCGTCTCTTTATCTTTCTCGAGTCGGGGGACTCCTTTGTCGTGCTCTCCTCTATGGGTATGAGTTTCCGCCGTTCTTCCCTCCCAGACCCTGGCCTTAGCTTTCTAAGAGCGGGATATACTGGGTAGGATGATGATGATGATGATGAATTGGGGAGGGATAGAGAGAGGTTGGGGAAGAATGATTTAATTGGGTAATTAGGTTAGATTAATGAATTTAATTGAAAGTCAAAGATCATTTATCTTGGTCAACGGTCATTTAGCAGGTCATCCAGTAAAGTGGTTGTATCAATATTCAATATCGTATTTGGTAATTTGAATGCTATTGTTTGCAAAATAAAAAAATCGAGAAAAAAAATTCGAAACCGTTTATTCTAGAATGACTAAGCTTCAAGGCTGTAGTTGGTAATTGATCCATTTTGTTCAATATGAGTAACTCTCAACTCTTGATGAATTGGTAAAACAAAATTATCATTATTTTATAATTTTATCATTCTAATTATAATTATTATTTTTATAACCCATATAATACAAAATGTAAATATTTTATACTTATAATTTAGTAATTAATTTAAACTAATTCAAAAAATGTTCATTTTAATAATAAAATCCAAAAGTCATTAACATAAATAATAATGACCGACAGCATATATAGAAAAATTGTTACAATTTTACCAAAACAAATCTCAAAACTAAAGTCTTTGGAGTATCTTGATCTTTGAAGGAAACTTCTAGAAAGATTGCTTGTGGAGTTAAAGGGTTTAAATAGACTAAGATGTTTTCTTATCATCATATCATCATATCCAGTTTATCCCACTTATAAGAAAACTATGATCAAGGTCTGAGAAGGAAAAGAAGACGACAACTCATTCCCATAAAGAAGAGTGCGGTCAAAGAGTTTCTCAGCTCAAGAAAGAGCTTCAAAGAGTGTGAGAACCTGCAACTTTCTGGAAAGCCTACGACTTACACGCACGATGACAATTAACAATAATTTAAAAAAATAAATTTAAAATACATATAATAAATAAAAATACAAATAAAAAATAAAAATAAGAATGTAGAAATATAAAAACGAGTAAGAGCGATATGTAAAAGGCTAAGAACAAAGACAACGATAAGTAAGTGGTACAAAGTCAGAAATCTAAGACGTGAATAAGGCGCCACCAACTACCCTTATCCTTAGCCATGTCCTTAGAGAGGTGTACGTCATGCAATTCACTTTAAATTTGTTCTTCCCACATTCTCCTAAATCTTCCTCGACTTCTCTTACCCTCCACAATGATGCTTTCGATCCTTCTCACTGGGGCGTCATATGTTTTTCTCAGCACATGCCTTAACCATCTCAACCTGTTATCACGCATCTTTGCTGAGAGATGTGCAACCTCTAACTTCTCCCTGAACTTCCAGTTTCTAATTCTATCTATCATTGTGTGCTCGTACATCCACCTTAACATACGCATTTCTGTAACTTTCATCCTCTGATCGAAAATCTTTTTTACGGGCCAACATTCTATCACATACAATAAAGCCGTCCTAATTGCAATACCGTAAAATTTACCTTTTAATCTACTAGGAAACTTTTTATCAGAGTGCACCCCAGTTGCTACTTGCCACTTAAGCCAACCCACTTGTATACGATGAGTAAGATCTCCATCAAAATCCCCATTAATCTGAATTACCGATCCCAAGTATTTAAACTTGGACGTACATGCAACAACTTCTCCCTCTATAGTCACCTTTGGTTCATCTATCGGTTCTTTCCCTCTAAAGCCTCTATCTTTGTACGACTTATGCGCAACCCTTTATCCACTAAGACTGCTCTCCACTCTTCCAATTTCCTATTAGCCTTCTCCTTAGTTTCTGCAAACAAAAAGATATCATCAGCAAAAAGCATGCACCATGGTATTGTCTCCCAAATATATTCACAGATTTCCTCCATAACTACTGTAAAAATGAAAGGACTTTGTACTGATCTCTGATGAAATCCCACTTTAATTGGGAAAGACTTTGTTATACCCACCGGTGTAAGAATGTTGGTCAATACTCTGTCATACATTAACTGTATTTCCTTAATGTATCATTGTGAAATACCTCTATCCTTGATGCTATCCCAAACGATGCTTCGAGGTATGCTATCATACGCTTTCTCTAGGTCGATGATCACCATATGCAAATCCTTTTTTTTCTCCTTATAGTTCCCGCACACCTGTACATCGCCTTTGTTTTTATACACTGGATAAGTGTGCTAATTCTCCATTCTTCTAGCATCTTACTTGACCTCAAGATGGTATTAAAGAGGTTACTCAGCCAATGAATGCCATCTTCTCCTAAACCCCTCCATATCTCAATTGGAATGTTATTAGGTCCAACTGTCTTTGTTCTCCCCATCTTTTTGAGAGCTTCTCCTACTTCCTTTGTGGTAATATCAGAAGTCAATCCATACCTGAGTTCTATGGATGTTAGAAGTTTTTCGATCCTCCTCCTTTACACCCCTAGTCTCATTGAGCAATTGGAAAAAATACTGATGCCACTACATTTTAATGTCTTCTTATTATTTACATAAAGAAACTCCATGAATTTCCCCCAGAGATAATTTTAATCTTAAAACTACCATTGTTCATTGTTGCTTTAGTGATACAGTTAGTAACTTTAGGCCCTAATCTTGTTTCATTTTAGTTTTAAGGAAATGAAATGAATACGACTGGATGAATTACCATCTATAGAATATGTTTGTGATGACCCATTGTATTTTCCTTGTTTATAGTGGGTTTAAATTATTAAGTGTTCAAAGCTAAGGGAGCTTTGTTCCATGCTAAATTTTTGAAGATAAGGTTGGAGTTAATCAAAGGAGATGAACTTGGTGGAATTCACTAAAATGGAGTCATTTTAGCCTCCATCAATAGTTCTTTCACTATTTTCAAGATGGGCAGACTTATGAAGGGATCCCATGTGGCACATGTAACATGGACAATTAAAAAAAAATGTGAACTCATGATTGCTTTTCTGAATGAAACATACGAGTACTCTTACTCTCAAGGTTATTAAAATTACGATTCTGATATACGATTCTACGATTTAAAAGTAAGCGAGCTATTTGAATCATAGGTAGAATCATAAGTTGGTAGAATCTTACGATTCTAATTACAATAAAATTTGTAGAGGTAGAATCATAACACGATTCTACGATCCTATGATTTAGCGATCCAATTCTACAAGTATATTCTTAATTTTTATTAATTTTTCTTATGTATCTGTTTCATTGATTTTTCTTTCAATTCAACGATCCTACATCATAATTTTTAAAAAATAAATTTCTTTATCGGTATAAAGATTCAAGATAACTATTAATCGTTTTTTCATTTCATTCTTAAAAATGAATTGAATCAAACTTTAATTCATAAACTTAAACTTTTGAGATGAAAATATTATCACTAAATAGCAAATTTAGGTTTATCATATAATCTTACGATCCTACGATTTGATTCTACCGATACGATTCTACTTTTCTTAACGATTCTAATTAGAATCCCGATTTTAACAACTTTTCTTACTCTCCTTTCCATTCTCCCTAAATTTAATGTCACTAACACTAGGGGTGTTCAAAACCGGGTACCGAGTCGACCCGGATTCGGATTTCTAGGTACCTTATTTTTCGGGAATCTAAAAATGCGACCTAGTTCCAACCCGGTTTAAATCGGGTACCCGGAGTCCGGATACCCGTAACCGAGTCGAAAAACGGATATCCAGTTTGGTTTATTTCCTTTAACATGTGTTTTTTTCTCTTATTTGTTTTAGAATATTTTTTGATATAAAATTCATATACTAAAAGACAAACATTAAAATCCAAAAGACTTAACTTAATTAGTCATAATTCATAAAAGACAAATCATGGGGTATGTAAAGGATAGAGAGAGTTTAAAAATTATGAAAAAGGCGAAGAAGACTAGAAAAGATATCGTGTGCGGCAGATAGTAAACTAATACATTAGGCCAAACTCCCAAGTTACTTTACATTTGGGTTTATATATATAAACCGGATACCTGGTACCCGAATTCAGGTCTGTCTCTGATATTTTAGGGGCACTAGGCAAAATAGTATAATGGGGCCCTTAAAAAATAATAATAATAGAAGATTTAATAACATTCATTCATTGTCATTGAAGCTCACAATATTCCGATAAGTTGATCTTCAATTTCACTACTACTCTTAGTAACAATACTACCAAATTATATCATTTCAATCTTGATTTGAAAACAAACAAAGTTAGATACTCTATTAGATAAATAACAACATGACAAAAATGAATCATCAGAACAAAATAATAGACTTGGAAAAAATAATCCAGATTAGATAAGATTATTAAGAAAAATTATAAAAAAAATAAAATTAGATCCTTATGTGGGAGGGCTTACCTACAGATTAAATCCATTCAAAGGAGGGCTTACAAAGTTACAAATTGTAATTTTTACCATTGTCTTTTTTTTTCATTTTTGGGTTAGTTATATATAACAGTTCAGCCAAAAAAAAAAAGGAAAAAAGGAGATTAAGTATGGAAGTGAAGATTTTGAATTTTAATGGTGCTGCATCTGCAAACAATGACCAAAGAATTTCAATTTCGAACGAAATTCCAAATGAAAATACCAAACAAAGTATATTTTGCATATTCAATTTCAAACAAAAAATTGTACTTACATTAATTGAATTCCAGAACCACCATGAATAACACTATTATAATTGTTGCGAATGTCATTGAAGAAGCTTGTAGCTCTTCAAATTCCACTTAAGAGGCATGAGTTATTAGGGAAGAAGTGTATCAGTAAATTTGTGTATGATATTTGTTAGTTAAGCAAGAAATTAAATGTAAAAGGGGATGGATGTTAGTAATAGCACAGGTCTTAGTTTTCCAAGGAAAGAGAATAAAGGTAACTATTCTCAAGACTGAGTTATTACTTGGGCTCTGATTTCTACTAATTTTTAGAAACATTGAAATAAATAAGATTATTTAGCATTTTAATTCCAAGTATAAGATTGGGATAAACTTATGTCCCAAAATAAGCTTCCGTACGTTCAAGTCTAGCCTCGGGTAAGTCGCTGTTAGTAACAGCGACTTAAGGCAAAAAAAAAAAAAAAAAAAAAGTTGAAAGCCGCTGTTAGTAACATCGACTTATAGCTTTATATTTTTCCAGAATCCTTCTTCTTCCTCACTTCATTTCGCGATTTACTTTTTCTCCCGCAATTCTCTACTTTCTCCTTCTTCATTCCAACCTTGTAAGGATCTTCATTCCTTCAACTAAGGTCATCAAGTTTCAAGTTTGTACCAGTAATTAGTGCTGTAGTCTTCTTAGATCGATCTAAGGTAATTTTTTTTGGTTTTTTTTTCAATATTCGAAAAATTAGGGTTTGTTGTGTTTTATTCAATTTTCACATTAATGTAGGTTGACAAGCTTCCAATTACGTAATTCTTCTTGATCTACAGCTAATTGAGGTTCGTTTTTATTATAAATTTTTTTCATTTGGTGGTGAATTTAAAATGTATGTCATGTGTAGTGGGCATTTACACTTGAGCTCTACGATTATGTCAAATGTAGTTGTTATTTACATTGATCCTCACTTTTAAAAGTTTGTTCCAGAATTATTAGTTGAATGTAAAATGTATAGTGGTCATATATTTATGAAGTTGATGGTGATGTTGATTTTTTATGTGTTGTTGTAGAAATGGCTTCATTTCGTGTCACCGTTGTATGCTTTTGGAATGGTTCAATTCGATCAACTAGTAATAATGTTAAGTATGTTGGGGGAAAACGTAAACTGTTTGCATGCAACTCATACATGGATTTGAATGAATTTAAACATTTTATATGCTCTAGAATTGGCATTGACACTACAAGAAGTACTATTAATTTAAGTTTTAAATACAATCTAAGTGGAGATTTGTTAGCTTTTCCGGTTGAGGATGAGGAGGCTATAGATGCAATGTGGGAGTATTCAAGGTCTACCCCTAGTCCTTCTTTAGAGTTATATGTAGAAGAGGTACCCCTAGGGAACGAAGATGTGAATGTAGTGGAAACAAATGCATTTATGAATATAACTCCTTCTGCTCCTTCTCATACGCCCTTCCCTACCCAAGAAACCCAAAATCCCTTTATGCCATCTTCCTCTTATCCTTCTAATGAACCCAATCAACTTCAATTTCAAGTGACAAATGATGATACTTGTAACTTAGAAGATACAAATGAGTTGGTGATATGTCTAAATGGTCAATATGTCACGATGGAGGGTATAGGTACGGTGTTACTAATACGAACTTGGCCGAAGTATTCAATAACGTGATGAAGGGTGTGCGTTTCTTGCCGATAACCATTCTTGTGGAGTTTACCTTCTATCGTGTTAATGATTATTTTGTAAAAAGACGCGAGAATGCAAACGCGTGGTTAATTGGGGGAAACAAGTACACTTCACACGCCACTAGAATTATCACCCGTAACACCGAGAAGGCAAACTACCATGAGATCATCGCATTTGACTACAGACGAGGCCTTTTCCAAGTTAAGACTAGGCGTGGTAATAGAGGATCGGCCAAGGGTGGAAAAATACAAAGTGTGGATATGAGCGAGATGAAATGCACTTGTAACAAACCGTCCATATTTCACTTACCTTGTTCTCATGTTCTTGCCGTATGCATTAAACGACACTTATCCTATGAGCGATTTGTGGACTCCTGCTACAAGACCCAGAGCTATGTTAACACGTATGAATGCATATTCTTGCCGTTAATTGATAAGAGGGCATGGCCTCAATACATCGGTGTTGAGGTGTTACACGATCCAGATCACATTCGTGGATTAGGAAGACCTAAGTCCAGGAGGATCGCGAACGAGATGGACGAAGGATCGCGAAGACGCAACGCTTGTCGACGGTGTGGTATTGACGGTCATAATACTAGAACTTGCACGTCAAGGTAAATAGTATATATATTTGAGTATATAAAGTAAGGATTATATAACAAACAAATAAACATTTTCAGTACTTCTTAATTAATTGTAGACTACATAAGGCTTACTTATTATTTAATTGCAGGAGAGATGGATCCAGCAGCTCCAGGCCCTCTGGACCCTAGTGTCCTTACGATGCAGGCGAGTCACAGGAGCAGTGTGCTATGGGATGTACAGGTCATTGAGCTTACCCCTTTTGAAATTATTACTTCATAATACTTTAAATTGAAGCTAACGTAATATTTTGATTTAGGTGTCCGATACGGAAACCATATACACCAGGCATCCCGATTCAGCTCCATGGGCGATTGACGCACGGATCGTCCCGTACCTTCAGCTTGCGAGATTGCATGACTTCCACCTGATCGCGTACGGGAGAGTCGATCGGGCGCTACTCACGGCTTTAGTCGAGCGGTGGCGCCAGGAGACTCATACCTTCCACCTACCTATAGGTGAGGCTACCGTCACGTTACTTGACGTAGCTGTTCTTACACGGCTTCCCATCGAGGGACATTCCGTGTGCATCGATGCACGCCAGTTCGAAAGCTGGCAAGACAAAGTCCAAAGAGTATTAGGAGTGCGACCTCCGGCTGAGGTAACCAAAGGGAGTAGCCTGCGTGTAACATGGCTTGCACAAAACTTCTCACAACTCCCTGAAGGTGCTGATGACGCCACCGTTGAGAGATACGCTAGGGCGTATCTCCTTTATCTGATTGGTGATGTCTTGTTCTCCGACAAGACTGGCAACCGAGTACAACTATTGTACTTGACGTTGCTTGATGCGCCATGGGAGGTCATCTCCGGGTACAGCTGGGGTTCGGCAGCCCTAGCGTATCTGTACAGGAGACTTTGTGAAGCTTCACAGAAGAATGTGAAGGAGATCGCTGGTCCCCTGATTATTCTACAGGTAATAATAAGTTATAATGCTTATTCTACAGGTAATAATATTGTTGTACCTCTTTTACTTACTTATAATGGTAATTCTTAGCTTTGGGCATGGGAGCATGTTCTCATTGGTCAACCGATGAGGAGTGTGGGTCGTGGTGCATTTGCGCCACCACTGCTTCCTCCCCCGCATGTGCCATATGGATCGCGATGGTCCTTTGAAAGACGATCAAGGACCCACACTGGATCGGGCGTGGGGTTCTACCGCGATCAGCTCGATCTATTACGTGCTGACCAGGTAACAACTTCACCACAACTTGTTTTATAAGTATCAAATTGAGTAATTTATTAATCGAATTTTCACGTTTAGTTTCTATGGGACCCTTATCCCGCTGAGGCATACGCTGCATTGCCTCAGCACTCGGGCATATTGTCAGGGGCGTGGAGAGCATCTGTACCTCTGATCTGCTTCGACATGGTCAAAGTGCATCTCCCTGAGCGCGTACTGCGCCAATTTGGGATGGTACAGGGCATCCCGCCTCCATGCGACATAGAAGCGGAGCTCCACCACTCTCGCAAGGGTCGGGATCCCAAGAACTGGCTAGAGGTCAACTGGTGGCATGTCGCTCGTTGGGAGCACAGGCTAGATCTGCTTGCCCAAGGTGCGCCGATCGAGGCTGCAGGCGCACCTACTACGGCGGATTACATGCCGTGGTTGCTCTCCATTACTCGCCGATGGATGACACCACGAGGTATCTTGGCGGCATCCCAGTACAATCCCGCAGCACCGACGATGACACACTTTGTTAGTATTCTTCAACTTTAATTATTATCCTTACAACTTACACTTTAAACATTTCATTAATAATTAAGTCTTACTGCAGGCACAGGGCATTGCATCAGTCATCGGCTCCTCCCAAGAGGAGCCCGTACGGGAGATTGCCCAAGGCATACTCCAAGGCACGTAGTTTCAACACTTCATTCCGAAAGTAACTGCGCCCCACACCACTACGTACGCGTACGAGTCATCTGCTCATCAACCCGACGTTCATCTTGAGGAGGTTGACTTAACGTGTCCGGACTACGGTGTCGGGTCCTCACAGGGTGCCACATCATCAAACTATCAATCCCCTCCCCTACCCGAGCGTCATGCGACTGCATCTTACTATCGTAGGAGGCGTCGTAAACCGTCACAGGTACAGGAGGAGGATTAGCATTCCAATAGTTTTGTAATTATTGAACATTTGTACATACTCATTTGTAACTGTTGGTCTTTTGTGTGTAAATTGTAACATATATGTACATGTATATATTTTTACCGTAGTATCACACGTTTATTATGAGTGAATTGATGTTAACTACTCAAACTTTTGGGCGTTGAATCATTCCGCGAACAATGCAGCATAAATTTAATCAAAAACATACAATCATATTCAAATAAGGATGTTGCTATTCAACATTCAACACAATTTCAAGCTAGTTCAACAAATCCAAATCCAATTACATACTTCATGCATTAAGTTAAACTACCGTCGCTAACTAAGAAGGCTTAGTTAACTTTCTCATAATTCTTTCAGTCTCTTCTTTCCTAAGTGCCATATCATCCATTTGTCTCTTTAGATTAAATACCTCATCTTTAAGCTCTTGTTTTTCCTTCTCAAGCCTTATTATTAAGTCTCTCTGCCATTTTGTACCCTCCGGAGCAATCCAGCGAAAGTATGTGCATCCTAATCCGTCAGCCAAGTAGAAAGGGCAAGCAACAAATTCACGCCCTGGATCGAAGTCGCTCCAATCAGTATTAATCTCAACTTCATAACCACAATCACAAAGCTCTTCAATACAATGCTCCTTTGACATCTACATAATACATATAATATATTAACGTTAGTGAAGTTTCAAAAATAATGTTTACATTTACAATAATAAAACTAACAAAATACCTTATGTTAACTTTAACAATTGATGGAAAAGAATAAGAATGATGTAGAATGGATAAAATGAAGTATAAGAAATGATGGACCTATTTATACAACAACATTACAACGGCTATTTTCACATTCTAACGGCTATTTTTCTAATTAACAACGGCTAGTTTAGTTTTTAAATTTAAAAAAAAAAAAAAAAAAAAAAAAACGTATAAGTCGCTGTTACTAACAGCGACTTTCAACTTTTTATTTTTTTTTTTTTTTTGCCTTAAGTCGCTGTTACTAACAGCGACTTACCCGAGGCTAGGCTTGGACGTACGGAAGCTTATTTTGGGACATAAGTTTATCCCAATCTTATACTTGGAATTAAAATGCTAAATAATCTTATTTATTTCAATCTTTCTAATTTTTAGGCCCCAAGTTTAATTACGGACTCTGGTTTGAAAATTTGAAAAAAATAAGATTATTTAACAACTTAATTCTAAAAATAAGCTTTGTGAAAACTTATTTCCCAAAATAAGCGTCCGTACATTCAAGCCTAGCCTCGGAAAGAGTCGCTGTTAGTAACAGCGAAAGTGAAAAAAAAAAAAATTAAAAGCCCAAAGTCGCTGTTAGTAGATTAAATTTTCAATTGAGATGTTCCATAAAAGTTTTATTTTTTCATTTTTGTTGGTTGACGCATTTCATTATACTTCCTAATTTAATATTTTTTGTTGTAGGTTAGGTCAACAATTCTTCGAAGAAGAATGGAATACAGAAGGCAATAAATGTTGAGTGGTTAGCTGATGGAAGACTTATATATGATCTTTTAAATTTAAGTGTGTTTGGTTGAGAGTTTTGTAAGGGTGATAATTGATAAGAAAATGTTTTGCAACACTTTCAGTATTGATATGCTATTTATTGATGCATACAATTAATAATTTATAAAAGTTAGGAAATCTACTATTCTAAAATTCTTGTAAATGTCCCATGCCCCATTATAAAAGGATGCAAAGAACAGACTATATGGGGAATTATAGTTGGAATATATACAAAGTTTGTTGAGTATTGGCTTAGAGAAGAAGGAAAACGTTGTCGTTTTTATTTTGGAGCATCTTGCGTGTTGAAATCATGCAAGTCTTATGTGAGATTTTAGGTTGAATATTTAGAATATTTAGACTATCACAAATTCTTGTATGAGGCGTGTATGAGACAGTCTCACCGTGATACTTGTCTCATATTTGGGTTAAATAGCTTAATAATAGAAACTTTTAGCTTATGAGCTTCTTCTTTTGAGGCCGTCTAACCGTGAGACCATCTTATACAAGACGGGCTGTTAGATTATGCATGAATAATTGCAAAGGTATGTGATGGTTTGGTCCTCACCCTCGCCCTCGTTACTATAGGACGAGTTATGCAAACATCAACTTAGACTTTTGATTGAGATATCAATGAATGTTGGTAGGTTAGTTGATCGAGCTTGATATATAATACTCCCTCCTATTCAGGTGAGATGTCCCATTTGACTTTTCACGGATTTTAAGAAAAGTCAAAATGGGACCCTAAGAGAGGAGAGAGAGTAGTATTATGGGTTTTTAATTGTAAAGATTAAGGAATTAATGATTCCCACCAAATTAAAAGCTGATTTTTTTGGCACCAAAAGTTTGAAATTTTTTTGCGCCACAATTACATCGATAATTTAATTAAGTCCTAAATTACATAATTAAGTCCTAAATTACATAATTAAGTCCTAAATTGCGCCACAATTACGTTTACAATAATTTTTGGAAATTACATAAGTTTGTCAAGAGTACTAAAAATTAAAAACATCAATTACGGTATCTCCGAGAGCCTTCTCAATTCTTCAACAGTTTCGGTGTAGTTGCAGTCGTTACTGATCATGTGAGTGCGAATTTTTTTGCGATCATTGACTTCAGATTTTCCAAATTACCCAAAAAATGCATTAATAATTTCTTAAATAGCCTCCAATTTATAAACAACCAATTTTTCAAAATGGAAAATATCATCACAGTACCCACATTATTTTGAAACTCAAAATGAAAATGTCCAAAAAGAAGGAATTGAATACATATTCAGAAACTGCCGCCAACAATTGAAGAAAATTCCCAAAGCACACAGCCAAAATTTCAGAAAACAGAAGCAGATGGCGCCAAAAATGAAATGTGCAACAAGAAGAAAAAATCAATCATAACATTACAAAACAGAAAGCATAAATAGACAATGACAAAGCTCATTTATTACACAATCAACTAAAACACGATAAGGAAGAAGGTGAAGCTTTCAATGGAAGATTAAGAGAAACGGCAGAATATCAAATGGGGAATGGGTAGGGTTTTCAGAGAAGAACAAGAAGAACGATAAGGAAAAAGGTGAAGGTTTCAATGGAGGATTAAGAAAAACGGCAGAATATCAAATGGGGAATGGGTAGGGACGTAGGGTTTTAGGATTATAAAGGGAGGGAGTGTAAATGGGTGGGATTAATTAAGATTTTATTATGTTGATTAATTATAAGGGAGGGAAAATTAGTAAGGGTAATAAAGGGTATAATTGAAAATAGGATAAAGTACTAAGGGTATAATAGTCAAAAATCCATGCCAAAAATAGAAATGGGACATTTAAGCTGACTTGACCATAAAAGGAAATGGGACAGTTCAGCTGAATAGGAGGGAGTATGATAAGTAAAAGTTTCATTTTAGTTTCATTGTTGCATCTAATTTGGAGTTTCTCATAAATTAAGGCATTTGCTTCTGAATTACAAGGAAAAGCTTCAGGAGTGCCCCCACTAATTTGTTTCTGGTCAATCTCATAAACGTCAAGTGTTTGATAATCCTGCTTTTCATGTAAGGTTATTGAGTTACTTATCTCATTATTTATGTAAAGATAGTCCAAGCCTTTAGTTTTTATCATCTATCACTTATGATTTAGTATGAGATAGGATAGTTTAATCCAATTTGGCTAGCGTATATATTGTGGGAAATACTTCACATATGAAAAAGATTTCATATTACTAAAATAGTGAATTATAAATTGACATATAGTGTTTGGTGGATAATCTTCCCACTGCCATATAATTTGAGAAAAAAGTAAACCACATCAAAAGTGTATACAAGTTAATGCTCTTTACTCGTGGGTTTATGGCCTTAGCCCATGAGTGCTCCATGTGTGTCCACACAAGTGAACCCATGATATGATTATATGACGAATTATCACGCCTCAACATGGTATTAGAACAATTAGTCTCTTTTTAGCTCCTTAATCTTAGGTTATTCTGTTATTTGTATTGTGTTATAAATATATATAGGGGCTGATACTCTACATCAAGAATTGAAACTCTTTGTTGAATCATAGTCGATGGTTTCTGATCAACTGAAAACAAAAATATAGGTCTTCCATAAAAAAACAATGTGCGGGTTCGAAAGAAAAATGTTCCCCTAATTAAAACCATGGGTTCATCACATGTGAAGGGAAGTGTTGGAAAACAACTTACATGTGATCCTACATCGAACAATATAGAGTAGTTAACTAACGTATATGCTTGATGAGCTAATAAACAAATTACCAATACGATGGATCTCATCAAACTTGTGTGTAGTTAATTCCCCTCTTGTGAGGGACTTGTTTTATATAAGCCCAATGATAAATTTATCATGGTATCATGGCCAACAACTTCGCTCAATTGGGAAAATATCTCAGTCTTCCATAATAAAACTACATGCGGGTTCAAAAAGAATGACGTTCCCGCCAAATTAAAAAGTTGGGTTCACATGTCAAGTGGAGTGTTGGAAAAATAACTCACATGTGATTCTAAATCGAAGAAATAAAGAGAGGTTGGCTAACATATTAAACCAAATCAAACATCGAGCCGGGCCGAGTGGAAAAAACGGCCCATTGATGCGGGCTGGGCCGAAGTGCGGGCCTAAAAGTTCCTGCCCAAACCCGTAATATGCGGGCTTGCGGGCTTTTTTGCGGTATATTTTATACATAATTAAAAACACAAATTACAAAAAATTGAAATAAACAAATACAATTGTTACATATTATACATAATTTAAAACACAAATTACAAATAATTGAAATAAACAAATACAATTGTTACATATTATACATAATGTAAAAAAAATTCAAAATGCAAATCATGAATAAGCTCCTTTTTGGGCCGTCCCACGGGCCAAATGCCAGTCCCAAAAAAATTCGGGCCACTTATTTTCTGCCCAAACCCGCCCATCGGGCCATATTTTGGTACCCAAACCCTCACTTTTTTGGGCCGGGCCGGCTGGCCGGGCTGCCTAATATAAGCTAGATGGGTTATTCTTCTTATTACTATTAGTTTTAGGATGGAAGTTCATCGTGCTTGTGTGCAGTTAAGGATGGTCATGGGTCCAAGGCCTTGTTGGACCCGCCCATTTTTAAGGGTCTGGGTCTTATTTTTTAAGACCCATCGGATCCGGGTTGGATCTGGATCCAAAATATATTTGACGAGTCTCAAGGTGCAGACCCGAACCCGGACCTAGACCCGGACCCTAAACCCGCCCCTCAAACCCGGACTCGGACCCTATGCAATTAAAAAAAAATTTTATTTTTTAGTAATTATTTTGTATTTGAATTTCATGGACTCGAATAAAAAAAATCACAAATGGTTCAATTTTGACAATCAAAGAGACTTTGTTTAAAACCCATTAAGGACCCATTAAAGACCCTAGACCCCTCAAATCCAGAGGATTTGGGTCTGGGTTTGAAAATTTTGGACCCTTTGGGTCCGGATCTGAGTCTGAATCTATAAAAAATAAAAGGATTCGGGTCCAGACCCGTCCCATGACCATCTTTATGTGCAGTTAACTCATTTCTTATGCTGGTTTTATTGTGTATAAGCTCAATGAAAAATTTATCACGTATGCCATCGTGGAAAAACTTTAGACTTCTTGAAAACAGAACTGGAGGAACTAAAGGTCATTAAAGATGTCAAAACAAGAATACAAGTTACAGAAGAGCAAGGTCAAGGCAGATGAATAAGTCACCAAATTTGGCTTTGATGAGTGAATGCGTAAAAGATTGAGGTGAACTGATTTTACAACTACAACAAGGTCAAGCAGTAGATGGAGGAGAATGGAAAGATGAGCTTGTGGCTGAAAAATCTACACTAACAATACTAATACATAGAAGAAAAGCTCTCTTGGTGTTTAACTTAGCCCCCTTACAATGAATTAGCCATCTCTACAAGTGTTGCGGTTGTTAAGTGATTCTACGTCATAAGCCTTTTGTATAGAAGGCATACAGTCTTTTAGAATTCAGACCTAACTGAACAATAAACATAGAAATCAATAGACATAAAGCCCCCCTTCAATGCCCAAAGCATAAACAAACTAACCATTGGAGAATCCTCGGCTAGCTGCTTAAACGAGTCTCTTACTATCTCGCAACTCTGTCTATGAGAAGCTACTGCTTGTTGTCAATTGTGTGTTCATACGAGCATTGTCCTTGCTCAAACGAGCATAGTGTTAAGCAACCGTTTGTTTGTTGTTTCTTCGTTGCCTTGTTTGAGCAACCTTCATACCATGTCTTGCCTCGTTCAAGGTATAGTTTAACACCCTTTGTAGAGCCTCTTTTTTCCTTGACTAAAGCCTCCTTGTTTTGCCCAAAGCACCCCATACGCTACGTTCAACGCACTCCACTCCATCGCACCCTCATCGTTGCTTACAACATGGCGTGCCTTGTCTTGAGTCATCGAATCCAACATGAGTATGTCATTTAGCTTACTCAAGGATTGCAGATTTTTCTCAGACTCATATCTCTAAGTCTTGATTTCAGATTCAAGATCATAATTTTTATTCGAAAGTTCAATAAGTTGTTTCATTTAACTGATGTTCTTCTTTTAAGACCTTGACATTCTCTTCAAATTTTATTTTTATAGCCATAAACTTATCATTTTTTATAAGGTCTTAACAACCTTCGACATAGTGACGTATCCTATCTTCTAATATTTTCTTTTCGTCTTTTAAAATTTGTTCAATTTGAAACATGTGGAAAAGAGCTTTAACCAATTTATCTTTAGAGCAAGAGTTAAGAAAATCTAGTACCTCTTTAGATTTGTCTTCCTGTTCGTCCTCTTTATCACTATAGGCCATAAGACACAAATGAGCTTGTACGTCTTCATTTTTCAATTGACTAGACCCCTCAGAGTTACTCCATTTAGCTAAAATTGCTTGTTTCCTTTTGTTCTTATTGTGATATTCCTTTTTCTTTTTAGGACATTCTTTAACAAGATGTTTTGTAGATCCCCACTCAAACAAGCAAGTTTCTTAGATTTAGAATTGGAATTGGAAGAGGACTTAACTTTATAATCGTTTCTTGATTTAAATCTTTTAAATCCTTTTTGCATCTTCATTATGCCGTCTACACCTCTTGTAATTAGAGCAAAGGGATCTTCCTCATCATCACATTCTTCGGTTTCACTTGAGGATTTTTCACGTTTCATTATCTTTAGTGCAAGGTATTTCATGGATGAAATAACGTCAACTTTCACCATCATGAAGGGTGAGTTCATGAGTAGTGCATTTTCCAAGAAGATCATCAAGTGGTAACATTCTCAAATCTTCGGCTTCTTCTATGCCTGTGACTTTTGGACCCTATTTTGATCATGGAAGACATCTCAAAACCTTCTGGACCTTTCTGCATTAGAAAAAGTTTTGCCAAGAGAGTTCAAACTATTAGTAATTAATGTAAAACTAGTAAACATTTCATTAATATTCGCATCCTTTTTCATCTTGAACATTTCATATTAATGTATGAGGATGTTGATCTTTCTCTCCTTAACTTGGCTTGTTCCTTCATATGTCACGACCAATTTGTCCCATAGTTCCTTGGCACTTGTGCATGATGAAATCCTAATGAACCCGGTACCATTTGGAGCACAACAAAACTGATTCATGGATCTATAGTTCTTCGACGTAGATTCCAAATCATCAATGTTTTCAACATCATTTCCTTGCGTAACCTCTTTCATTAGTTCCTTAGGTCCTTTAGTAATGATGTCCCATAACTCCATTTCTTGATCTATATTACGAACATCTTCATCAATGTTTTTCAATGTGAAAAATTTGTTCCACAAAACAAGGGAGGCCTAAAGCACGAACGACCTTGAGGTTTAATCTTTACATGTGAAACTTAGCTCTGATACCAATTGAAGGTTCATTAGGAGATCAAAAACTCTATATGGGGGTGAATAGAGAGTATTGTTGTTTAAAATTTGTTGTACAGTTAACTCAAGAGCATGTAAAACCTTTAAAGTAGTTTTTTGGAAACTGTTCTTAGGTTAAATAACAAATCTAAAACTTAAGTGCGGAAATAAACTTAGCCAAAACAAGTGATTTGTTATTGAGGTTCAGCTATTAATAAATTACTCCTCGTCTATGGGTTCCTTTCCAACCTTTAGGATTCAACCTCTTTTATTAATAGAACCTAGATCTTCTTAATAGAACATAGATCTAAGAAGATCTCTCTATCTTCTCTCACCACGTTCTTCTCCTTGAAAAACAATCTACAAGTTCCCTTTAATAAAAGACTTAAACCTAATCTCATAAATGAGAAAACAAACGAATACTTTTAAAAGTATTCTAGGACTTGAGGCATAAAATGAAATTACATATCTAATTCTCTTGAACACTATGACCTTTTACAATAGTGAGAGATAGACAACTAATACAGAACAAAATTTACTACTCTTTTGGAATTCTGTGTCAAAGCCTTAGACTGCAACATGTTAAATGCTCCCCTAGACTTCTTGACCAACGCGTTAAGCTATTTTTAGCTTTTTCAAGACTTAGACAATCCTGTTAAGTTAGTTTTAAAAATAACAATAACCAAGTCATATTACAATTATTCAGTTTGACTCAATTTAGATTAAACCGACTTTTGACTTTAAAGACATTTTTAAATCAAAGACTTTAGAACTTTTAAAAATCTATTTTTTCCTATAATGTAGGAACACTTGACAACACATTCGTAATCTTAGCAAAAATCGATTTCACATTATTAGGAAGGTCTATATTTAGCACAAATAGTCTCATAAACGAATTAATTTACTTATTATAATTTAGCATATAATCCAATTTAATTTAAGATTAAAACCATATAGTCTAAACATGAATAATGCTTAGTCTAATTTATTTATTTCATAAAACACAAGACTTAAGTAATTTTTAGACTAAACATGTTTTGTTGAATACATCATTTAAAACACTTTATTACTAAATATGATTTGTATTTATTAATCAATTATATAATTATTTAATTTATTAATTAATAATTAATTTAAGAGAAAATTACTAAAAACTAACTATTCTATAGCAACCTCTGCAAAAAACTACCTATTCTAATTTTTTTTGCAAAAAACTACCTTGAATGACATAAACGTTTGCAAAAGACTATCTTGATGGAATCCGTTAGTTGACCATTAGTTCTATGGTTGACTTTACACGTGAATTGCACGTGACTTCATTTAAAGCTTTGAAAGTGTTCTGTTGGCGTCATACACGATTTTCCCCAAGTATTTCTTCTTTTCCCTTGAAATCATAAGAGCCCTAATTCTTCCCCCTTCCCTTTCAATCCCTAAGAACCCTAATTATTCCCCAAATTAACTATGGCTTCTCACTCCAAAATCTCGAAGTTCGACAGATGTGCTTGTAGATTTCCTTTTGCATAGAGAATTTCGTGGACTAAGAAAAATCCTGAAAGACTGTTTAACACTTGCAAATTTTTCGAACCTAATATGAATTGGAGGGGATGCAACAAGTTCAAGTGGATTGATGAACCTGAAATGGTTGATTGGCAAAGAAAAGTGACGAACACACTTATTGAGGAGAAGCGACATTTATCAACAGAAATAAAGATATTGACTTCAAGGGTTTTTGCTTGGAACATGAGAAGGAACAAGCAATTTCAAAACTTAAAAGGATAAAGAAGAAATTGATGAATGAGCGAAAGCATGGAAAAGAGATATCAAGCTTTTTATTAGGTTTTTTATTTGGTTTTTCTTGGTGTTGATTGTACTAATGAAGGTTATGTAACCTGCAAACAATATACCAACATAGGTGTTACGTAATAGTGAACAGAGATTGTAATTGTTGTGTGAAAGCATTTGTAAACATGATTATGATGAATGAAGAGGCTGATTTTCTTCATAACTTTGTTGCTAATTATCTAATATCAATAGATGTTCATTACATACAATGCATAAACTAACCATAGTAGTTCCATAACCTAGCATAAACAATCTAAAGTAGTTCAAAAAAGTTGTTCCATAACCTAACCATAGTACTTCAAACATAAAAAGTTACAAATTCTTCATTACATACATTGCAACTACATTTTTTCTACTTTGATTTTGTGAACTTGAAGATGCTTGGGTTGAAATCACCCTTGGGGTTGCACCTTTTGCTCCTTTTTTGTTGCATCCATACGCCCAATATTTCTTTCTACCTCCCTTTGATTGAAATGAGGTGGAAGCAGTGTTTGCAGGGGCAACAGAGCTTGCAGTAGGTGTTGGCACCATTGGTGATGAGCTTTGAGTTACAGAAGGGTTGTGCTTGTCGTTGTAGGAGGGGATGTTAATGTTGGCACCATTGGTGTGGTTAATGATGAGGACACTGAAACGTTTTTAGGCCTTCCTCCCTTTGATTTATCCATGGTGGAAAGGGGTTTGGGAGGGTTTTTTCACTTCGTTTTGTTATGTCCTAGTGTGCCACAATTGCCACACCTCTCTTGCTTATACTTCCTCACCATAGAGCCTTGTTTTTTCCCACCCTTAGCTTCATTAACCTCCAACCTCTTCTTCCTCTTATTAGGCCTACCAGACATTTTTCTAAAGGGAGGTGGTAATGGTTTAGGGTTTGTGGAGGTAGGCCAAATTTTATGCCCTGGCATTCCAAGGAACCTAGGTCCGTATGTCTTGGCATATGTCTTAACATGGTAAGCCTCATGGACAAAATCTGTGTAGTCCAATTTTCTATGCACAATGCAAGCAATAGCATGCTTGCAAGGGATTCCAATCAGGGTCCGCCTACCACAATGACAAGTCTTATTTGTCAAGCTCACAACATAAGACTCCTCTCCATCATCAACCTCAAACTCAAAGACATCAACAAGGATAACCCTAACACCATGACATGACTTTGATAACCAGGTTTCTAGCACGTCGTTAATACTAAGAACCAAGTTATACAAACAATATTTATAATCACCCTGATACTACTACAACTAGTGTAATGGTAAGTCGGGGGTCAAACCACAAGGACAAGGGATGCTAGACTAAAGACTTAGTATGGGAAGGTTATATGGAAGGTTGTTTAGTGGGTGAACTTAACTAATAACAAGAATAAAAAACGAAACTCAACAATGAAAGACAAGCGTGGAGTAGGCTATGTCCACCCTAGGATGGTTTATTGAAAATAAAGATAAGCTAGGTCAAGGGAGTTCGAACGATAATCAATCAAGACACTCTAGATATCGAGAGGAAGTTGGTGCCTTATAAGCCACACGAACGACCTATAGGAGTGGAAGGACAAGATTCGAATCGAATATCTATCAACAACCATCATCAACCTCAACCCTAATCCTAAACATTAAAGACAAGACCAAACCTAGGGTTTCTCTAACCTAAAACCCCTAAAGAAACTACTCTAACATACTAGAGATAAAAGCAATAAACAAAGAAAGCATTAGAGAAATTGAAGAACATGAAAGCATTAAATCTAGACTAAGAAAGCATTAAAGGAAAGAAATAGAAGAAGGCAATAGGAGAAAGCAATAAAGACATCAAAGCATCAAAGAAATAAACTTACATAAATAAAGTGACATAAAAGTAGATAGAAGCATAAATGAAGAACAATAAATCTACACTAGGGAAAAAAGAAAAGAAGAGCAATGAAAGAATGATGTTCTAGAGTGAGGCACAAAGGCACTCATACTAGGCATCCCCTTAGCATCCATCGGGTTTTACAGAAATGAGGGGTATTTATAAGCTAAGAAATAAATGGGGTAAAAAGCCCTAAAAGCCCTCGAAGTTTGGTTTGCAAAGAAAAGAAGTCGCGCAGTCTAGGGCTTGAATTCGGCCGAATTGAAGGTGTATTCGCCCCAATGGGCACCCATTCGACCGAATGAGGCTCCATTCGGGGTTTCCAGCAAGTCCAAGCACGTTTCTTTGATGTCTTAGATCCATTCGCCCGAACCAAACTTCCATTCACCCGAATCCACTTCCATTCAACCGAATGGTGTTTGGGTTCGGTCGAATTCTTGTTCTCCTTGGCCCATTTTCGTCTTTTGAAGCTTTAGATGCCTTCCGGACTTTGCGAGGACCGTGAGGAAGACTTAGAATGCTTCGGAAAGCTTTGGTACGCGTGGCTTATCTTCGATCAAAGCATCTAAGTCTCGTACGCAACGTAAAATACCTTGAAATCTCCGAAAATACCTGAAATTACCTCAAAACACCATGGAGACAAGAACAAGGTAAAATCATGCGTAAGGTGTGTAAAAACCATTCTGAAATGAAAGACTCGACACTACAATGAGGAGATAAATGTGCTCTAAAAACGAGCACATCAACTCCCCCAAGCCAAACCTTTGCTAGTCCCTAGCAAAAGAACTAGCAGGGCAACATGAAAGCGTAGGGCAAAAACAAAACAAAACTACGAAATGCAATAAAACCTAAGACTCACTTTCATAGGAATCACGGTCGCACTTAGCATGTGCAATAAGCCCTTTAAACCCCTAGGTCTCTCGTAGAGGACGAGTAAGGTCTCGTGAGGGTTTTCAGAAGGAAACCCACAAATCCAATACGAACATACATGGTGAGTGGAAAGCAACAAAAGTTGTGCACGAGCAATACTCTTCCCTAGCCATAGGTGTGCAAGTACAATGGTCTCAAAAGAGCGCAATACCAAGAAGAATGACCAATTCCACGGACTCGGGATCACAAGGTAAGCTACAACACAAGCTATGCCACCCATTACCTAGAGAGGTCACAAGTCTACGCTCCTCGAGTTATTTCTCAAAAGATGTGAGAAATATGCAATGACGCTCATGTGTTTGATTATGGTTCGTGTTTTGCTCATAATCATCCGACTAAAAATGAGACGGGAATCAAACACCTAATAAGGGCAAATCTTGGGGATCGTGTCATATCTACACTCCAGCACAGAACATACTAATCAGACCAAGTCGAACAAGTTTATGAAGGGTTGTAACGTTGGCTTTGGGTTAAGGTGGGATACATTTGGGAATGTGGCACTAAAGTAGAGGATAGCAAGTGACCCAAGGCTAAAGATACCACAAACACCTCATGAAAAACCAATAAACACCGTATCCAATAATGATATCAACCCAAAAATCACAAATAAGCACGAATGAATTCTATCATAAAACACCATGAAAAATTTTGAATTTTATCACAATTTGTGTTTTCAAGCTCATCTCCCTAATGAAAGTATAGATTTCCTCACTCAAATATTACCCATTATATATATGAAAAACAAGAGGAAGGTCTCCTCACTCAATGAATGTGTACGTATATAAATGTGATAATCACTATGTGAAGCACAAGAGGAAAAGGGAGAAATAATATGAGCAACAAATGAATGAATAGAGTCATGATAAACCAACAACCACTAGACTAACCAAAAAGCCCACAACACAATGTAACTCACACCAACCCCACCATCACTACGCTATCCTCAAGGTCAAAAGAGGGAATATTTGGCTCATGTGGAGTTTAAATAGCGTGACTACAAAAGAAAAGGTAAAGGAAAAAACTTGGCTTAACCTAAAGTCAATTTACGTCCATGGTAGGCTATTTGGCTATTTAGTTCAAATCTAACAAACGTGTTATCATCCCTAGCCTAGGAAAAGCAGACTATGCTGAAGGAGAACAGACACAATACTTAAACCCCCTAACTAGCACTCAAAATAAATGGAACTCGCAAGGAGTCCAAAAGGCTCAATCCTCACAGGCTAGTCGAAATGTACATCTAAAGGTAGTCATTCAGGCCACCAACCAAGCAAACCAAGATCCCCCAAGTTAGGCGGAAAACGGTCTATTACTTGGTCCCAAAACAGGCACAGGGCTAAGAAAATATGAGTATGCATAAGGCCACAGATGTACACACCAGAATCTTGCATGCTAGTTTCACAACTCAAAAACATTTTTATTGAAAACAGATTAACAAAGCATGAATATGCAATATATACAGTATGTCATGAATGTAAGGTGAACATGTAGAATATATATACAAAATAATATATGCAATGCACTAACTTAGAACTACATGAAACTAAATGCACAAACAAACGGGTAATAATGACAATGATGTCGACCAATTCTCCCCCAAGCCAAGTCTTTGCTAGTCCCTAGAAAAGAAGGAGAAAGAAGGAAAACATGAACCGTAAAAAACAGAGGTCAACAAGATTGTCACAATACCCAACACAAACAAAAACCAGTCAGTAATAGAGTGGGAAGAAAGTCATACCTAGGCTCGGAGGGCTTTTACTCCTAGCACTACCATCGCCACCATCATAATGGGCAAAGAACTCTCCGCTCCTTAGAAGAAGTGGAGGCAAAAAGCGCGAGGCTAGAGTGATTGCCTCCCTCAAGCCAGGGGGAAGTTATATTATTCATTTTTGGTGTATTGCTCTTTTGAGCCTCCTTTCTCCTCTTCCTCGCCCTTTCGGGACCGCTAGCATTGACCCTCTCAACATCATCAAATCAATCGCAAACAAACCTTGTCGAGAGTCAATGCTAATGGTCGTTTGGATCTGCAAGTTCTAACAAACAACACTACAAACCAAACGTGAGCACTGACTAGCAAAAATGCAATGCAATGAAAGAGAAAAAAATGAAACAGAAACTAATATTTACAGTTGGGTAGTCTCCCAACAAGCGCTTCTTTAAGGTCTTTAGCTAGACCTGACTCACTAAATAGTGAGTCAAACTCCGGAAGAGTTTGTCAAACTCACTCCCCACAACAGCAGAAGTTGGGGAGTGGAAGAGGGAGAGAAGAAAGGAGAAAAGAAGAAACAGAACAAAGATCGACTTTTCATAATGAGATGAAAAGCCGAAGAAAGAGCGAACAAAGGAAGGGGGGAGGGAAGCAAGCGGTAAGGCATCACAAGCATCAAGTTGAGCATGATGGAGGGCGATGGGAAGCATCTCACAATGACTAAGAGAAGGAGGGTGAGACTCAATAGAAGGCACACTAAGGGTATGCACTTGAGACTCCTCAATCGGGGGCATATCTACCTCTAAGTCATCGAGTTCACTAGGTAGATGATCATGCATATATATGAGGGGTTCATCTTGGTGCAGTGCACAAGGCACCTCAACAAGATCCTCACCGATAGGTGGTGCTTCAACACAAGGAACGGGAGAGTCATGATGCAAGAACGTGGGGAATGTAAACTCCTCCCAATTGTGCATATCATCATAAAACTCATCCATAAGTCGATCATTAAGAGATGAAGGGGAGTAAGCAACAGAGCAAGGGGAGTCTAGGTCATGGTCTAGCGCCAAGGGCATAAGGTGGTCATGGGTACCTAGGCTCTCCTCAAAAGCCCTTTTCAATTGGTTAACACTCCACGTTCCCTCCAACTCATCCCTCATTGGTGTATCACTATATGTGTAATCGATAAAAGGGTATGCTAGTGGAACCTCAAGGGGAGGGAAACCGGGATATTATTTCTTAAAGTTGTCCTTGGCCAACCATCTAAAGAAGTTTAGACATAGAATCAGGGTTTGGTCAAGGAATGCACTATAGTAAACATCATCCACAAATTCCCTCACTATTCATACCCTCATAAAGGTCAAGGTAAATTTGCCATCGTTTAACATTATGCTCATGAGGGACAGAATTTCCATATCTAACAAAGAATCTCCAAAAACATAGGAATAGCAAACCATGAAGAAAAAACAAAAATTTCAAAAATAAAAGCTATTCACAAAGCACACCAAAACTAAAATCTAAACAAACGCCTTGTCCCCAGCAACGGCGCCATTTTGATAACCAGGTTTCTAGCACGTCGTTAATACTAAGAACCAAGTTATACAAACAATATTTATAATCACCCTGATGCTACTACAACTATTGTAATGGTAAGTCGGGGGTCGAAACACAAGGACAAGGGTTGCTAGACTAAAGACTTAGTGTGGGAAGGTTATATGGAAGGTCGTTTGGTGGGTGAACTTAACTAATAACACGAATAAAAAGCGAAACTCAACAATGAAAGACAAGCGGTGAGTAGGCTATGTCCACCCTAGGATGGTTTATTGGAAATAAAGATAAGCTAGCTCAAGGGAGTTCGAACGACAATCAATCAAGACACTCTAGATATCGAGAGGAAGTTGGTTGCCTTATAAGCCACACGAATGACCTATAATCGCCCTATGTCTCTCTAGGAGTGGATGGACAAGATTCGAATCGAATATCTATCAACAACCATCATCAACCTCAACCCTAATCCTAAACATTAAAGACAAGACCAAACCTAGGGTTTCACTAACCTAAAACCCCTAAAGAAACTACTCTAACATACTAGAGATAAAAGCAATAAACAAGGAAAGCATTAGAGAAATTGAAGAACATGAAAGCATTAAATGTAGACTAAGAAAGCATTAATGAAAGCATTAAAGGATAGCAATAGAAGAAAGCAATAGGAGAAAGCAATAAAGACATCAAAGCATCAAAGAAATAAACTTACATAAATGAAGTGACATGAAAGTGGATAGAAGCATAAATGAAGAACAATAAATCTACACTAGGGCAAAAAGTAAAGAAGAGCAATGAAAGAATGATGTTCTAGAGTGAGGCACAAAGGCACTCATACTAGGCATCCCCTCAGCATCCATCGGATTTTACAGAAATGAGGGGTATTTATAAGCTAAGAAACAAATGGGGTAAAAAGCCCTAAAAGCCCTCGAAGTTTGGTTTGAAAAGAAAAGAAATCGCGCAATCTGGGGCTTGAATGCGGCCAAATTGAAGGTGTATTCGCCCGAATGGGCACCCATTCGATAGAATGGGGCTCCATTCGGGGTTTCCAGCAAGTCCAAGCACGTTTCTTTGATGTTTTAGATCCATTCGCCCGAACCAGACTTCCATTCGCCCGAATCCACTTCCATTCGACCGAATGGTGTATGGGTTCGGTCGAATTCTTGTTCTCCTTGGCCCATTTTCGTCTTTTGAAGCTTTAGATGCCTTCCGGACTTTGCGGGGACCTTGAAGAAGACTTTCAATGCTTGGGAAAGCTTTGGTAGGCGTGGCTAATCTTCGATCAAAGCATCTAAGTCTCATACGCGACGTAAAATACTTTGAAATCTCCAAAAATACGTGAAATTACCTCAAAACACCATGGAGACAAGAACAAGGTAAAATCATGCGTAAGGTGTGTAAAAACCATTCTGAAATGCAAGACTCGACACTACAATGAGGAGATAAATGTGCTCTAAAAACAAGCACATCAGACTTCTCATTGTATTCTATTACTTTCACCATAGATGGCATAACAAACCCTTGAAACTTACTCTACCCCTCCCTTTGAACTGCACTCCTCTGCATTACATACCTTCTAATCTATTCCATCAATGAAATTATTGGTTTTCCTCCTACCTCCCTAAGCACATTGTTGAATGACTCACAACAATTATTCAATAGCATACTAGATTTGCTCCTATTTGGGAAGGCATGTCTAGACCAATGCTTTGGGGGAATTGCATTTAGGTATTCAAATGCATCTATAGAAATCTTCTTAATTGCATTCATTTCTTGATCAAAAGATGATTGTCAAAGAAAACTAATAGTTAATAAAAACTAACTTAAGGACGTTGATGTAGGGTTTGGGTAGTTGTCTGCGCACTTCTAGAACTAGCTCTGTAGTCACTATTTTGTGAAGTCTATGCACTTGTTTGGGTATTTGGTGTTTGTGGAAGGTGTTCAGAGCATTGATGTAGGGTTTGGGTAGTTGTCTGCATTTTAGATCTAGGGTTTGAGTGTAATGACACATGTACAACCTTGTCCTTCAGTGGTGGTCCCCTTTTCAAATGACGACTTGGAATCTCCACATCACCACCAATCTTTTCTCCTACTTCACCCTTATCTATGCCCAAGTCATCACTTAATATGCACACATCATCATCAATGTCCATGTCATCTGCCACATCTTTTTTAGGCATTTTCTTTTTTGATTTTTTCTTACTGATTTTTTCACCTCTATCATCACCTCCATGAACATAAAGATGGTACCAACCATCAGGTTCAGGGCTTTGAAGGAAATCTGGGATGCTCTTGTCATCCTTGATTTCAGCCCTACCTGGAAACATAATGTAGCCATGCCTCTTGTACCAAATTCTACCAATACCAGCATAGCCTAACTCAATTCTAATCCAATAAGCCATTTCAAAATAAAAACCTCTTCTACATTCGGGTGCAAGCTAAGTTCTAAATGTCTATATTCAATTTTGCAGTTTTTGGTGACAAAAAACCCAACAAAATATAAACGAATGTTCACTGGCTTCATCATCTCGTATGTAGAATAAAAATGTGCAAAATTTCTACAGTTATCAAATTGCAGCACAACACATAAAGATATTAGATCAAAACACATGTACAACAATCAACAAGCATCATTAAATTCAAGCAAATAAAATGCAATCATAAACTCTTTAAAACAAATTCAATTTTATAAGGTTTTGGAAAAGAGGAATTTACCCTTGCTTAGTTACCCACTTGAAATTAACCTTTTTTTTCCTTTGATAATCTCTTTTTTTTCCCATAAACAACAAATTAATTCAACAGAACAAAGGAATGCTTCAAAATCTCAAACGAAAAAAAAATGATGAACAAGAAAAGACAACAGAGGATCGAGATTGGGGAGTAGATTAATGAAATAAACCCACACAATCAACTACTGATTTAGAGCATGTATGAGAGAAATTCAAATTTGGGGGTAGATTAATGAAATAAATAGCAATTACAGAACTTACCGGTTGATTAGATGGGATGATTAATGCTGCATTCAAGTTTTGATTGAGTGTTGATGGATGTCTGTGATGATCTGTGAGAGCAATCATCAACTAAGAGTGGAGGGAAAGAAAAGTATGATGCCAACAGAACACTTTCAAAGCTTTAAATGAAGTCACGTGCAATTCACGTGTAAAGTCAACCATAGAACTAACGGTCAACTAATTAATTCCGTCATCAGGTAGTCTTTTGCAAATATTTATGTCATTTAAGGTAGTTTTTTACAAAAAAAAAATTAGAATAGGTAGTTTTTTGTAGAAGATGCTATAGAATAAGTAGTTTTTAGTAGTTTTCTCTTAATTTAATATGAGTTTTAAATATTTGAGAAAATTACTAAAAACTACCTATTCTATAGCACACTCTACAAAAAACTACGTATTCTAATTTATTTTTTTTTGCAAAAAACTACCTTAAATAACATAAACGTTTGCAAAAGATTACCTTATGACGGAATCCGTTAGTTGACCGTTAGTTGACCACCACGTGTCTCACGTGATTCACTTAAGCCATTGATTGTTCTGTTTAAAAACACAATTTTCCCTAATTATTTTCTCTTTCCCCTTAAAATTATAAGAACCCTAATTTTTCGCCCATCCCATTAAATCTCTAAGAACCATAATCATTTCCCAAATTAAATTATGGCTTCTCACACCGTCTAAGAGTAAAAAAACCCATTTTGTTTGGACCATCTTGAAGTGACCTAAAAACCTTATAATCATCATTTTGACTATCATAACCGAAACCAAACAGAATAGCAGCATCTCCAACTTCTTTACACCGATTTGGTATGCGAATCGATTGGAGTTTACGGAGGGATTTAGTTAAAGGATTGATAATGAAAACGTCACTTCTGGTGTCATCGCAAACGCAAACGCAAACGAGTCCATTACATGAGTGATGAGCCTATTATTAAATGCAGTTTGGAGGGTTCGAAAGGGTGTTTGAGTTTCGATGATAGAGAAAGGCTGCTGCAGTTAGAGTTAAATTCAGCAAAATGCAGAGAGTTCCAGGAGATCATTAGGTTATGATCGGAGTAGGAGAGCGGGGATTTTTTCAGGTGGAGATTGATGAAAATGGGAGATTTAATCAGAGAACGCCATGATTTGCAAACACTTGTGAAGCGAAGAAGGGATTTCACAGGGAGCTGACTCAGAATTTCGATGATAACGTCTGTAGGGAATGTCGCCATTGTTGGCTACTCACAAAGCTTTCTGGAGCTTTTATGGCTTTTTTTGTTTTCACTTCGCAAGAACTGTCCAACTCCAAACCTAGTAAATGTAACCGCCCGCCAGTTCAATTGCCCAAACTTTCTTTTAAATAAAAGAGAAAATTACTCCGTCTCTTTGAATTGCATTAATGAAATTATTAAAAAGAATTAATTTGGGAAATAATTAAGGTATTTAGGGATTGCAAGGGAAGGAGGAAGAATGAGGGTTCTTATGATCTCGGATACATAGACACGCCAATTGACTGACGTGTCATGTGTCGGACACGTGTCGGACAGGGACACGCGACGGACACGCAAAAATCCGTATCCGACACGCCAAATGAAGTGTCCAATATTTTAATATTTTTCCGGACACACGGACACGAAAGGGACACGGCAAGGACACGGAGAGGACACGTGTTTTCTTTTAAAAAAAATTCAAAAACAGATGAACAGTACACTAGTACAGTAGTACAACTCTTCTCCACGGCTCCACCTCCACTGTCGCTGTCGTACTCCCGCACCACGCCACCGCTGGCTGCTCCTCCATCACAGACGAACACTCGAACTCGGTGCTGCACTGCTGCTGCTGTGGATTGTTCGAATCGAACACTCGAACTCGAAGAATCCCTAAAAATCAAAATTTTTGATTTTGTTTAAGATATTTTAACTCTTTATCCTAAATCCTTTATTAATTTGGGCCAAGAATCGCTGCCATTTGAGTTTGCTAAATCTAAGTCAACTCGAACGCCATTAGAGGAGGTTCGTGTTTTTGCGCCTCACAAAGAATTAGTACTTTTGGGGATAATTAAGAGAAAGAGAGAGAGGGGGAGGGGGGGGGGGGGGGGGGGAGAGAAGTAAGAAGATTAGAAGTGGGGGCGCTATTACTAAATGGAAAATGATGATGATGGATGATGAAGATGAGAGAGAGAGAGAGGGGAGGGATGAATTCCTAGCTTTTATATAAGATAAAGAAAAAATGATAAGTTTAATCCCGGATGATGATAGATGTCAAATGGATGATATGTGATGATCAAACTTAAATTTATCTATTTATTTGGTTTTCTTTGATTTAGTTTGTATGATTATTTTTAAATACTCATGTTGTTTATTTGGTACTTATTTGTATTTAATGTGAGTTTTATGTTTTTAAAGTGTTTATTTACATATATCAAATGAAAGATTGTAAAATTATCTTTAATTTGATATATTTATTATATTACCATTTTCGTGTCCCCGTGTCCGCCATTTTTAAGTTGGCGTTTTCCCGTACCCGTGTCGTGTCCGTGTCCGTGTACGTGTCCGTTTTAGTGCAACTTAGCTTATGATTTCAAGGGAAAAGAGGAAATAATAAGGGAAAATTGTGTTTTTGAACAAAATAATCAATGGCTTAAGTGTATCACGTGAACACGTGCTGGTCAACTAACGGTCAACTAATAAATTTCGTCATAAGTAGGGATGGCAATGGGTATTGGACCCGACCCGTATCCGTGGATTCGTATCCGTTTTCACGGATTTGGGTCCTAAAAAATTGGACCCGTCGGATCCGGATCAGTTTAAATTTCACGGGTCTAGATCTGAATCTGAGAAAAATACCCAGACCCGGACCCGCGGATCATGAGGACCCGTTTCTTTTTTTTCTTTTCTTTTTTTTTTTATGTTAAATATATATTAAAATATATATTACTTGTCTAGGAAAATTGTTGTACTGGTGGATAATCTTTTCTGTATTTTATTTCTACTAGTTGCTTGTTTCCATGTCTTTACTGGCATTTTTGCCAAATAAGTTCCAGAAATTTGTTATTACAACTATATCTCAACTACAACTGTCTTCTTTTTGTTTATATGTGAGCGGCTCAGGAATTGGAGCAGAATCTGTATAGTTCTGCTGACTCAGTGTCAGCTGAGAAAAAACTTGCAATCTACGATAAAAATTTTTCTGCTTATGACGATGCTAGAAGTTGCATTCGTAATGATTTGTTATGCACTGTTTCCAGTAACTAGCTGATTTTCTTATGTCGTTTGGTAGCTCTTGTTCAATCGTATCTACCATAGTTCAATAACTTCATTCCTAAAGTTACTGTCTCATAGGTCACTGCAGGCAGTGCTGAAAATGTAAAAGATGATTTAAACAGACTTGACAAAGCTGTAAGTGCTATTGTTGGACTGCGTACTATAGAAGGAACCAACATCAACATGACCATTAGAGTGATTGTGATTTTTTTTGGGTGATTGATTGTGAAATTATATATATTATTAATATTAGTCTATAAATATCGCTTTATTGCAATCTCAACACATTCAAAAATACAAAATAAAAAAGCAAAAACAAGTCGGACCCATTTTGGACCCGGATCCGGTACTAGATCCGCAGTATCCGGATCTAGGTCTTGCAAAACTGGAACCGCGGATCCGGGTCCGGATCTGGATCTTGTTGTTGAAAACGGATCTAGATCCGAGTCCACCTGGACCCGGTCCAGATCCAACCCGTTGCCATCCCTAGTCATAAGGTAGTCCTTTGCAAACATTTATGTCATTTAAGGTAGTTTTTTGCAAAAATAAAAAAATTAAAATAGATAGTTTTTTTGTAGAGGGTGCTATAAAATAGATAGTTTTTAGTAATTTTCTCAAAATACTTTTTAATGCAATGAGTTTTGACTTTTAAATATATTTAAGTTTTCATGTGGTGATGTGACGAGAAATAAGTCTGACATGGCAGTGAAAACCAGTTCATTTGTAATTAATGAATATTTTATAGACAATGGATAATGGATAAGGGATAATGGAAGATAATGGATAGATTAAGGGCATTATTATATATCACCACCCTTTTTATTTTATCGCCACCTCCCTAATGAAATTACAAATTTGTCTCTGGACTTAAAACTTGTTTAACAAATGTAAATCGCACGTAATAACACTATTATCACTTTAAAAACATTAAATTTAAAGTTTAAACGTAATCCCGAACATTTTTATCGCGACCCTATATATATTGAATTTTCAGACGCGCCCTTGTATGATATACGAATTCAAATACGGTATTATCTCTCAAAAAACTCTCTAAAAACGTTCTTCGATTTTAAACAAGCTGTTAGTTGGAATCGATTAATTATGGCTAACGAAAGCGACTATGAATCGGATCTGGTACGTACTTTAATCGATTTGAATCGGTGTATCTTTTTTTCATAAAAAAAGAAAGTCGCAAAAACTGGGCGAGTGGACCACGGTTCAGTCGCACAAAACGTGCGAGTGGACCACGGTTGAATCGCACAATTTGTGCGACTGAATCGTGGTCCACTCGCACGTTTTGTGCGACTGAACCGTGGTCCACTCGCACGTTTTGTGCGACTGAACCGTGATCCACTCGCACGTTTTGTGTGACTGAACGTGGTCTGCTCGCGGTTTTTGTGCAATTGGTTTTTTTTTCTTTTTTTTGTTTTTTTTATTATTTACATTATTATTTAAATTATTATACGCCTTAGTAAATTATTATCATTAATATTATTAATATTATTATAATATTATTATTATTATTAATATTATTTGTATTTTTTTATTATAGTTATTATTATTATTATTATTATTATTATTATTATTATTATTATTATTATTATTATTATTATTATTATTATTATTATTAATTTAAGTAATTTATATTATTAACATTACTACTATTTTGTTGTTATTTATTTAAATAATTTATAATTATATGTTATTATTATTATTTTCTTATTATTTAATGTTAATTTGTTTTATTATTATTACATTTATTTTATTATATTTTTTGTATTGTTATTATTTTAATATTAATTATTTAAGTAAATTATAATTTTTAATTAATATTTATTTGTATTACTAATATTTTAATATTAATTATTAAAGTAATTTATAATTTTTATTTATCATTAAATGTTTTTATTATTAATGTTTGTATGTATAATTGTTTAATGACCTAATGTATGGTCTGTTTCATATTTCAAATTTGCAGGACTTTGAAAACTTAGGAGACAATGTAGCTTACTCCGGTAGATTTGTTACGAATAGGGAATTTGATTCCTTAGATGAATTACATCGATTGGCCGATGCGATCGCAATAATAATTGGTTTTCAATTTACACGTGCTTCTTATAAATAAAAACAAGGATGTTCTAGAGTTAGTGTGTATTTAAGATGTCACCGCTATGGTAATATTAGGAGTGATTTACATAATCTAGATAATGCTGCCCGACCTGGTTATAAAAGTAGAAGTTGTGGGTGTAAATTTTTGATTGTAGCAAGTAGTCGTAAACCAGGAGAAAGACCTTGGACGGTAAGGTTGTGTCATGGTGAAAAAGAAAGATATAACATCCCGTTCTTAGTATACAGAGATGGTCATGTAAGGGCAAATAGGATCAATGTAGATATTCGGGAGCACATACGACAGCTTAGTGTAACCGGCATGCAACCGACCTTTATCATGACTTCTATTAGAGAAAATTTTCCTGGATTTTTTACTAGTATGAATCAGATTTATAATGCTAGGCAAACAATAAGGAGGGAAGAGATGGAGGGTAGGACTCCCCTACAACACTGTCTTCATATGGCCACAGAACTTAATTATGTGGTCTGGACAGACTTGGATAGCGAAGGGCAATTGTGCAGATTATTAGTTACAAATCCCATCTCTATTCAAATGATACGTACGTGACCCTATGTTGTGTTGATAGATACAACGTATAAAATGAATAAACAAAAGTGGCCACTGTGTGAAGTGATCGGAATGACGCCAACCAATCACAACTTCTTGGTTGTGTTTTGTTTGATGCGAGATGATGCGGCTGTGTCGTATTCTTGGGTGTTGCAGGGATTGAGAGATATTTTCGGCACAGCTCTGACTCCTAGCGTCATTGTAACCGATCGAGACAAAGGTTTATCTGCAGCTATTCGTGACGTCTTCCCAGGTAAAAAGGTTTTGCTGATTAATTATCTTCGTTCTATCTATTGATTATGTATTAATTACGTTGAATGTTGTGTTTAATGTAGATATGCGGCATTTTTTATGCATTTGACATATTGCAAACGACGTAGAAAACATGGTGGACAAGTTGTGTGGCAGGGAAAAAAATCAACAAGGACAAATATTCAGAACAGGTAGATGGAACCCCCTGGTTGAAAGTTCTACTATCGGCGAATTTGAACAGAGATGGCAAGCGATCGTGAATACGTGGTCGGTTAAAAACAGAAAGGTCGTTCGGTATCTGGCTGGAACATGGATTCCACTTAGAGAGAAATTTGTGCGTGCGTGGACGAATGATTGTTTGCACATGGGTAACTAGACTACCAGCAGAGTTGAAAGCCAACACTCGTCTTTCAAGTATTATCTTGGTAGCAGTAATAGCTCATTTGATACCCTGTTTAAAAGGGCACACGCACATATTACAAACCAGCAAGCCAGGATCCCACAAGCGCTACAGGAATCTATGAATTCTGTAGCAAGGTCGTTGCGACAACATTTCTTTAGACCTTTATATCGCCATGTATCTATCTATGCCTTGGAGAAGCTGCGGCTTGAGCATAACCGTATGTTAGATTTGGGTGATTATGTACTTAACAAATGCGGTTGTGTACTTCAACGCACCCATGGATTGTCGTGTGCTTGTTATTTATATATGTCCATCGGTTCAATATAACTAGGATCAGCCTCTGATGGAACAGATGCCCGACGAAGTGCCTGATCACCAAGGCAGGCACTATAGGAGAACCACTCCATGCCTCAAAGTACACATGCGGAGAAGCAAAGGTCATGGAGTGGGTACCGTGTGCCGGTCGTACAGCCTGGGCTGGTCTCAAAGGAGGGGGGAATAGCCTGCACAAAGCTGACCTGTCGCACTGTCCTCTCCGACAAATACACCTCGACGATATCAAAGCAAGTGATACCCCCGATGAAGGTGGTGCGTGGGTGCTCATTCAGCAATGCCCTTGGAGAAGACATGTACGGAGTCCATTCCACCTACATACAAGCTAAGTTAACATATAAAAATAATCTAAAATTAAAATAACATGCATAACAAAGTGTGATGTGATGTACAATACCTGAGTCTCCGTCATGTAGTCTAATATACTCCTGCAATCTCTCAGCCTGTTGATCTCACGACCTGGCTTGGGTGTGGACCACGTCTCCGCCCTAGTCTTATTAGGCACATCTGCTCGGCAAGGATGAGGGCGGAAGGCGGGAAAGTACTCGTAATACCATGTCTTGAGCAATGTGAGGCAACCCGCAATGGTCTTGCAACCTGCTCTAGATGCCATTCCGAGTTGGCGATACATGTAGGCAGCGTCACCGCACCCCAGGCGATCTCATCCTGATCGATGTTGACGGCAAGTATCGGGTGAGGTCACATGCCGGTTTTGGTCTTATCCGCCAGCAGGGTAGAGCCGACAATAGCCATGTAGTAGGCTGTCGACTGGGTCTCCATAGCCTGGGACCGATGACACAACTGCATCACTTCAGCAACGTTGATGCAACCATCAATACCTATGCCCAATATGTGTTGCACGTCGTGCAACATAATCGTCATCTCCCCCCATGGCATGTGGAAGGTGTTCGTATCCGGCTGTCACTCTCCACGAAGGTCGATATAAAAGCACAGTCGACGTGCTGGTGCATAGACAGTAGCTGGCCGAGGGGAGTAGCAGGTAGAACAACGTAAAGCGCATCGGTCATATCCCGCAGTCTGATGATCGCCTCCAACGGCTTCTTTCTACTACGGCATTCCAGAACCGGAGGCGTACGCTCAGAGCTGTCAAAAATAACTTTAGCTATGTGCCTGCCATAACTGGGTATTAGGCGCGTATCTATGGGCCCCCTCGGCTGGGCCGATGTGACCAACCAGTCCGTTCCAGTGGACTGTGAGCGCCTGCTCCCCCGTGGCGGCTCATTATCAACGAGACTATGTCCGGCATGCTCATATGCGCCTGATAAACTAGGGCCGGCACGTGCAAATCTTTCGACGGGCCCCCGGACAACAGATCAGTCCACTGGGCGAAGATCAAGACTTTGGAACTGAACATCATCAGCATCATTACCATCATCACTAGAAACCTCCCAACTATTATGGAGGCTGCTAGCCTGGTCATCAAAACGAGTACGCACTTGGATCAGCGTATTCGACCGTTGGGCCTTACTGTGTCTGCCAGCCTCTTCCTGCCTAGCCCTCCTAGTAGAACTCGTCATCCCCCTCTCATGAGGGCCACCTCTCAAGTTTCTGAAAAAACTCTTTCCTTTCCCGTGAGTACCAGCCATTTACTATAATTTTTGATAATTTAATTAACTATTATTAATAAATAAACATAATCAAACGTGACGTTAAATTAATCACATGAACAAAAGACAATAATTAATTAGCAACAACAATATTTAACTAATCAATATAGACAAATATAATGTAAGAACATATTTATTATTATTATTATTAATATTATTGTAATTAATTTTCTAAATTAACAATAATAATAATAATAATAATAGTAATAATAATAACAAAAATAATAATATTAATAATAATCATAACAATAATAACACAAACAATAATAATAATCATAACACTAATAACAAAAACAATATTTAAAAATAAAATTAAAGAAAAATTTACTAACAATAACAATAACAACAACAACAACAATATCACCAACAAAAATAACAAAAATAATATTTAAAAGAATATAAAAAAGTTAATAATAATAATAATAATAATAATAATAATAATAATAATAATAATAATAATAATAATAATAATAATAATAATTTTAAAAAAATAAATTAAATATAATAATTGAAACAAAAATAAAAATTTAATAATAATAATAATAATAATAATAATAATATCACAATAATAATAATAATAATAATAATAATAATAATAATAATAATAATAATATAAATAAAATTAATAATCATTATTCATAAAAAACGAAAAAATAAATAAATAATTGGGCCAGTCGCAGGAAATCCGCGAGTCCACCGCGGGTCAGTCGCAGGAAACCCGCGACTGACCCGCGGTGAAATTTAAAATAATACGATTCGAATAAAAATTACCTCCATTATTTGTTTGCGGATTGAATTTCTTAGTTTTTGTTCCAAATATTTTATATTTTTTATTTTTTAATTGTGATAAAGGAGTTATTTAGTGAGATTGGAGTATAAATACGAAATTTTAAGTGCAGTGACAAATTCGTAATTTTTAAAGTTTAGGGCCAAATTCATAATTTCATTGAGTGGCGGCGATAAAATGAAAAAAGACATTATGTTTAAGGATTGGTTACTGGTTAGATTAAAGCCACTAACTCCCTCGTTCTCTGTATCACCTCTTTCTCCTCCACTCCATACCATTGTGCGCCGTCATCTAACCACCACCGTGCGCCGCCCCTGTTAACAGACACGACTATCTTTCTTCACACGCACAACCATCTGTTGTTGCGCGAATTGAAGCCGCCATTTCTCCTCCACAACGCCGCACCAGGTCACAGGCACCAGGAGTAGCAATTCTCCTCCCTGCTCACGGCCAGCATCATTTCCCCCACACCCTTTCACTCCTCTTTCAACCCATTGTGAGATATTCCGTTTTTTGGTTGTTTAATTCTCGTTCCTTCATGTTTCTTGCTAATTGTTATTGTTTCCTTTGATATTTGAGTATAAAATATCTAGATTTTATTATGCGTAGAAGTCAAACTTGTAAATTAAATATATATTGGTTAGGGTTTGTTGGATGAACGAAAATTATGGCTTTATGTGCTAAATTTGATGAGTTTTGGAGGTGTTTTGAACTTGGACAGCTTTGACGTGGAGATATCGGGAGTTTTTTTGGGCATTATAATTGTCCTTGTTGTGAATTTTGGCATCCTTGTTGCTATTGTTGGTGGGTATTATAGTTATCGTAGTTATCAATGTTAACCTCGTCAGTTATGGTTAATTATTGTTAATGTTTGGTTGGTTCTTGCTATTATTGTTAATCGTTGCCAATTCTTGATAGAATGTTAGTTGTGGTGTTATAGAAGCTATCATTGTGTTGTAAATATAGTTAGATTTGTTTCATTGATATTGTTGGAGTAAAGAGGGGTTATTGTAGTGGTTGTTATTGATGAAAGTGTTACTTGTTCTTTTACTCCTTTTTTTATCATGGTTAAATTTAACTGATGTGGTAAAGTATTTTATGACTCGTCGTTATTACAATCAAGATTTACTAGTGTTATGTTTTACATTTTATAAGTTAAGCGTTAGAAGTTCCAATCATTATATAAGAATGTGGTTTAATTTAGCTTGATTCTTGATGATTTAAAGAAATGATTCATAGAGTATTCTTTGTTATATAATGGTTGAAAAATCTCACTTCGTTGTCAAGTTGAGTTTGATGTCGTAGTTTATGAGGAAGTATAAGTGGGTTGTATTGAGTGGGTTGATTGCGTGCTAACGTGATTTGGAGCATGTTTGGATTGTTAAATAGTTGAGTCCTTTGACAATTAAGTTGTTTTAAGTAGACATACTAGTTACACTCCAAACATGTATAGGTGCCCAGTTCCTAAGAGGGAGGTGAAGCCTCATCTTTGGTGAATGTAGTGACTTTTGTCGTGTAGTTGCAGCCCCAGGTATGTACATACGGTAATTAACTATCATATGCAATTTTGTTTCGAAAATCATCGATAATTATGATTATACACATTGTATTGAAATTATGAGTCTTGGAGCAACTAAACTATGTATGAATAGCTATTGATAATGACCCTTGAACTTAGAGAGGTGTAGATGGGTAGAATGGAAGTACTAGTAGGAAATGGGAACAATCCCCTTGTTGATGAAGAAAGACTTAGAAATGGGAACAATCCCCTTGCTGATGAAGAAAGACTTATGTTACTTAGAGTTAAAATGACTTCTTTTTAATGAAAGATTAGATTATGTTTACATAAAATCGTAATGATTCCTTTATTGAAGAAGTTTAGATTTTTGATTGAGTTACTGGTGGGTCTTACAAACTCCAAGGTTCTCATTGATAAAAAGTTTGTATTTGTGCTACCAGTGGGTCTTGCAAACCCCAAGGTTCTCATTGATAGAAATTTATATTTAAGCTATCGGTGGGTCTTGCAAACTCTAAGATTCTCATTGATAGAAAGTTTATATTTGAGCAACCAATGAGTCTTCAAAACCCTAAGATTCTCATTGATAAAATGTTTATATTTGAGTTACACATGGGTCTTGTAAACCCCAAGGGTCCTCATTCATAGAAAGATTATGCCCAAGTTAAGTTATCTCGTGAGCTTTACAAAGGAACGACATTCGGTTTGGAACGGGGAACGAGAACGAGAACACGGAACGCAACCTAGATTAACTCGAGAACGATTGGGTACGAGATACATTATGTATAAAATATCTATTTGAAGACAAAATTAAATTAAAATGATTATTTTTCTTTAAGAAATTATTTTCAAGTGCATTTTTTTAGATTTCTAGGTTTCATCTCGTTATTTTCGACCTTCTTTTTCTTTAATTTGTAAATGAAGGCCGAAATACTTTCTTAAAAAGGTCTTCTAAACCGGGGCGTTATCTTGAGTGATTTGGGTCGTGTTTTGTGGTGATTGGGGATCGACGTTCCCGGATCGCAGAACGTGGCTATGTTCCACGTTCCATGTAACTATGCCTTAAGGTCATATGTTATCATTAGGCGTCAGGTAGTATGTTAACACCCTTGGTTCAATTATTACCAATTACCATATATGTCTAATAGAGATGTTATGATTTTGAGAGGAGTGTGGGGAATAATATCCCCCACGAACACATGGTTCAGATTAGAAAAGAAGAAAAGATATTAAGAAGTAAATATTATTAACCATAGTTGTGTTTCATGTGTTATGAAAGTACTCTTATTTTGTGAATCAACATAATGTTATCTAGTTTGTTGGCCTTATCATATTATGGTGTTAGTTACTGAAGTGTATGTGTTTGTTTCCTGTTTGTTTGATTATGGCTTTCTATGATGTTCCTGCTATGATGCTTAGGCCTTTGGTCATTATGTTGAGCAACAGAAGGATCATAAACTAGCATACCAAGTATTGGAGCTTCTTTTGCATTTCATTAGAGGAGTATTTTGTGCAATTATAGCGTTTTTATGTAATTATCTTTGTTTATGTAGCTCTTGTTATGCTTTTGTAAATTTTAGATTGTATGAGCTTTTTGTATAAGGCATTGTGAGTTGTGACCGTATTTGTAATATTTATAATTCCGCTACGCATCTTTTGGTCTTCATGAATTTAAAATGTTTTTGTTTTTATTGTTTTCAAAACTCAAGCATAACTCGGGAGCTTGTTCAAAGGGTACACACCTAATTAGACGAACATGGATTATCTTAGAATGGTGTGATTAACAATTAAAGTAGGGAGTTGTAGGCAAAGGGGAGCTAGTGAAGGCTCCTCGACCAAGGTTTCCCACATTGACATGAAATCTTCTCAACCTCCTCATTTTAGTCTTGAATACTTTTATTCCTTCTCATTGTTAACTTGGTATTTTCGAGTATATAATATTTATTATTGAGTTCAACAATAAGAAACTATCCATAAAGCCTTGTCCTGGATAACATCATGCATCTTTATCGTCAGTTTTAATGAAATTCCACATTCTAATAAGCATCCAAGTTTTAAAATCTCAATCGCAATTGATTATTATAAAGCATTATGATTGCGAGCCTTTAAAAAGTCACCAAATCTCTTCCTTATCTATAGATCAATAAGCTTATTGCTTGGGATTTCATAGACGTCCGAGAATATTCATTTATGAAAAAACATTCTTTTATTATTAATCAAGTTGTCATAACGTGAGCTCCCATACTTGAGAATACTAATGCAACGAATATAATCTCAACACTTGAATTGCATGAGACCATTCAGAAGAAGCTCTTAAATGTACTTAATGTTTTTGATTTGGCAAAGGGAGCCCTAATTTAGTGAGATCTAACCTTCCTCCATACATCATCTAACATCAATACATGCTTGTTAACTTTTAGGATTCCACATATGAGATTATGAGTGTAGATTTTTCATGCTTGACCTTGTTGCAGTTGCAAAATCAAGTTCACCTCAATCTTTTTTGCATCCACTTTTCTCAGCCAGATGGTCACTTTTTCTCCTGCCTTCATACCTTGTTCTCCTGCAACTTGTATTCTTGATTTGACATCTTCAATGGTCTTTAGTTCCTACAACGGAGTCTAAATGTTTTCCTCGATGACCTAAGTGATGAATTTGTCATTGGGCTTGTACACAACAAGTCCCGCATAAGAGGAGAACACAAGTTCGATACAGTTTCATCCTAAAACCAATTAATAATAGGAAGAGTAACCCATCTAGCTTATATGTTAGTCAACCTCTCTTTAATTCTTCAATGTGGAATCACGTGTGAGTAATTTTTCCAACACCCCCACATGTGAACCTATTTTTTTAATTGGGCTGGAACTTCATTCTTTTTGAACCCGCATGTTGTTTTTATATAGAAGACCGAGATTTTTTTCCAGTTGATAGGAAACTGTCGACGCTGATACCCTAATAAATTAGTCATTGGACTTGTACAAAACAAGGAATTAATTACATGCTACTGATTTTTGTACTAGCTACAACAAGAGTTGTCATCGTTCAGGAATGTGATTCTATATGATAATTGTTCTTGAAAGTAGCGGAAATATAAATGTTTCGAATGGATAAGTGGAGATACCTTGAAGAATAGAATTTGAAACGAATATATAAGAAAAGGTTTAGGAGTTGAAAATATTGAGAAAAAGATGAAAGAGAGTCGTTTAAGATGGTTTGGGCATGTTCAAAGATGAGATATTAACCAACTAGTAAGAAAAATAGAAAGATGGTGCTCAAGAGACTTAAAAAGAGGGAGAGGAAGATCGAAAATCGAAAATAATCTGGAGGACAAGAGTAGAAAGAGATATAAAAGATCGAAACTTACAAATTGAGATGGTAGAAAATCAGAATGAATGGAGAAGACGAATCTATGTGGAAGACCATTGAAAATGATATATTGATTCATGTAGCGAACCCGACTCTTTTGGGATTAAGGCTCAGGTAGTGTTATTGTTGTCTGACAGTATAGTGTCATTATGTCCACTAAAAAAATAGATAGGAAAAAAGAGTAGTGTTTAGCTGGAAAAGAAAGCATGAGAGATGTGAAACTCTCCCCACTTTGTAATGATAGTAAGTTTATAACCAATGATGTATTAATGGAAATGATTTTCTTTATTGTTGGAAAAATAATGCATATGTGATCGCACATCGAAGAATTAAAGAAAGGTTGACTAACATATCAACTTGATGGGCTACTATTGCTATTACCAATTGGTTTTAGGATGGTACATCTATCGTGTTTGTGTGCAATCAACTCTCCTCCTGTGCGGTCTTATGTACAAGCCCAAATTTATCTTTTATCATTGCTGGCATGCTCCTTTTTTTTCCTAATCTTTAATGTTGTTTTGACGGATAGCTTTTATTTGAATTCATAATAAATTTCCTATATTGCAGGAAACATGCTGCCTTTATCTGAACACTCATTGTGTACGTGGACGAATCCTCTTAAGTTAAGGTTTTTTATTGGTCATGCAAGGAATTCTTTTTTAAAGAACCATATATCAAGAAGAAATTGTTCCATTTCTTGCTCAACTAATTTGGAGATGGAACCTTATTTCTCTTCAGATGTACAACTAACTAATGCCAAAGTGATCTACAGTGTTGCTCCTGCCAAAGGCCACAATCAGGTATAGTACCTAATATTTTTATACTATATGGTAATTGTTATTAATGTGTTGCTCTTTAGATGAGCCTAAGTAATCTATTTTCTTAAATTATATATGAAATTGCTCATGCTCACCTTAGTAACTATACACATCAAGTGGGTAAAGACTTGCGCGAAATATCAGAATAATTTATATGATAAAATTCTGCATTAATGATTGTGCTTGTTCAATTGGTGTTCAAGTGTTAGCCCCCATGAACGTTTTTGAGGGAGGGTGGTGTCAAATGAATATTCGAAGTATGATAGCCTTCATTTACATAATGTGTGTCACCCTTGACCTTTTCGTAATTCCACAACATTCCATTAGTTTTGTCACATTAGCTTCTGTTATATATCTAAATCATATATCAGGAAGATATCTTAGGTCTTGTAAACAACTTAATTAACTTCACAGTTCATAAGTAATTATTGTTAAAAGTATTTGATCCATTTGTAATGATACATTGTGGGTCGTTCTAAAAATTTCTTTTAGGACTGTTTTAACTTGATATTTAGGCTTTGACACCTTGCTTATGATGAAGCTACTTATGCATAGTGGCTTGCTAATTTTGAGGAAGTAATTGTTCTTGAACAGAAATTTTTTGTTGTTAACTGTTGGGCCAAGTCAATTTCATGCTAAGAAGGAATCTCATGTGTCTTTTGTTTAGTCTTAAAATCTACTACCTAGCACTGTACCATCCTTACCATGGATGATGGTTTAAACCCAAATATAGGGTGTGTTCTAGACTTTGTGCCCAGTCTATGGTATGAAATTTTGATGTTGTAATTAGCTTACTTTTTTTCAGTTTTATTGATATTCTTACACTGAGATTCTAGGCAACTGTGGTGTTTTGTCTTAATGAGATTTGTAGCATGTGATTGAGGATATTATTTTATTTCTAAACAGGAGTCACATCCAGAGTCTAACCTCAGAGTTCCTGCAATTGTTGACGCTCTTGATAAGATGGAGCTCAATCCAAAGGTAACTACTCTGTATTTAGTCTTAGTGTTCAGTTGCACCTTCATGGCATAATCGATATAAGACTACAATACATCTAAAACTTTCTCAGTATATTGGTTACTTTGCAGCATCGTGGCTTAGAAATCATTGAGCTCAAGCATTTTAATCCGGCATCAGTGGAAGATGTTATTAATGTTCATGAAAAGGCCTATGTATTAGGTCTTGAGAAGGTCAGTTCTAAGTAATATGACCCACTGGCTACTTTGACATGTAATATATACTCCCTCCTATTCAAGCTACTAATCCCATTTAGTTTTTCACACTTGTTGAGACAACATTTTAATCCTTAATATCTTTAATTGTTCCTCATTAAAAATTATAAAATGTTGATATTAATAATTCTTGCATTAAGACGAATCAAACAAATCCCACATGACTATGTTTTAACTTATAGATTAAGAATAAAATACAAATTAAGAGTGATAAGGGTATAGTGACTAAAAATAAATGAGACTACTAGCTTGAATAGGAAGGAGTATTTATGGATGTTCTAGCCTTTAGCCGTAGAACTAAGGGTGTACTGTGTACACCATTGGTACACAAAATAAAATTCAATTTGATATGAGAAATGAACTGAGAAATGAGAAACGCTACTTTTAGTTATTGTCTTAACTAGAAGACATGCCACTTTAGAGAGTAGAATATATGGAGCGATTTTTAAAATAACAATGAAAACTACTTCCTCCATCCAAACGATTGTCTTTATCATTAACAATTTAGTTTGCATGAGTTCAACATGAATGGAAGTAGATATAATAGAGGGACATGATGCTATGAACTGGTAAATTGGACTAAAACAGTAAAATAAAAATTGCATTGATAAAATGACAAAGGAGAAATTATACTATCAATTGATGAATAAAGAACGATTACAAGATAACGAAGATAGATTCAAGCTATTCGAGACGCTTGAGATCTCCCCATTGAGTATTAAACTCACCCACAATGTATTTCTTAATTTCTTGATGATTATGAGTCTCGAATTCCCCTTATTTATAATAAACTAGTAACTTTCTCTCTAAGTTACCTCTTATACGACAATTACTATTTTACCCTTTCGTAAATGCAAATATCGGGTCATTGCAATACCGGCCGCCTGAAGTTCCACCTTGCCCTCAAAGTGGATAAAAATTTGCTTGGCCTGCCACCTTCAGCAAGAAAAATTCAGTCCGAAAATAGTTGAGAGAATATTTTTTGAAAAGTCGACTAGGATGAGTTATATGGATATTCAGTCTGAAAATTAAATTTAGGCTTCAAAAAACAGTAAAATAGAAATTGTATTGATAAAATGACAAAGGAGAAGAAATTATACTATCAATTGATGATTAAAGAACGATTACAAGATAACGCAAGATAGATTCAAGCTATTCGAGACGCTTGGAATCTCCCCATTGAGTATTAAACTCACCCACAATGTGTTTATTAAGTTCTTGATGAATATGGGTCTCTAATTCCCCTTATTTATTATAAACTAGTAACATTCTCTCCAAGTTAACCCTAATATGACAATTACTATTTTACCCTTTCGTAAATCCAAATATTGGGTCATTGCACATGAGCATTAACAAAGTTTTTATTTTTATCATTTAATCAAAAAGAAAGTGTTAAATTCATCCAAGGAAATCTCAAATATAATGGGGAAAATGTTCTGGGACAGTTTTTAATTTTATCGTTTAATCAAAAAGAAAGTGTTAAATTCATCCAAGGAAATCTCAAATAAAATGGGGAAAATATACTGGGACAGAATAAATTGTATTTTTTTTGTCAAATATTCAATGTATGAAAAAAACAAAAAGGTGTGGTGGAATGAGAAGTCTGGATATGGTGCTCTTAATCTGTAGATGTTTATACTTTATCGTCCCTACTATCCTCGATACACTAAGCAACATTTTATGTTCTTGTTTTGTCTCACTTCCCACACCATTTTTCATTTTGGAAATGAATGTAAGGTGATGACTTGCAACATGATTTGGTTGTCTGAGGCTAGATAGAAAATCCGGCTTTAGGAATTTGTTTAGCAAATCTAGTGCAATTAAAGTTGGTCCATTTTAGATTTTAGATTATCTTGAGTATCTTTCTTGGAAGAATGTTCTGATTTTTTTCACCCTTTAAATTTGTTCGCATATCTGTGACTGCATCTTATACATTAAAGAAGATGACCAACAATCAGTCTTTTATCAATGGCTCTTTATTAAAACATGTGTACTTATTTATATGATGTTGATGATGTTTACTATCAAGGGTCAATCGAAAACTAACCTCTTTATTACCACCAACACTAAAAATCTTTAGTACTTTGAGTGTGTTCTTGAATGTTAAACTTGGGGAGATTGAGTTTTTCTTGTCTATAGCCTGAATCCCAATGCATTGACTGTGTTCTTGTGCATTGGTCTTCCTTTTTAAGCAAATACAAACATTTTATCCAGGTTGTTTTGTTTCTTTTATTTTTGATTCTTAAACAATTATATCATTTGGAAAGTGACGAATTGACACTTAAACAACAATGGAAAATGTTATATGGTTGATACAATCTTAGTAATGGCTTCAGTGCTCAAAAAGTTATAACTCATTGAGCCTACTACTCCAAACACATGTGAAACGCCATGTCGAACAATTGAGTTCTAGTCTTCCTCCTGTTTCTCAAATATCATGATTTTCTACGTCAGTCTTTTCTTTCTCTTGTATATGTAAGGTTGTTATGCTTTGTTTTTCAGGCCATGGAAAAGGCTTCTCAACAAGGTATTCTTCTCATTGAGGGGTCTGGACCGACATATGCTACAGTTTCTGTAAGACTACTAACTACAATATCTTTTATTTTATTTGATTCTTTGAAGCTCTTTTTTTAACACTGTAATAACTGTAGTAATTGCTCCTCATTTACCTAATTGACCAGTGACTATTTTGATTAAAACAAAATTCTGTGATATTCTTGAGATTATGTCTCCACCCCTACTGCCTGGAATATTTTGTAAAATAAGGAAAAACGTTTAGAGGTTGGATGGATAAAGTAGCTTAGCTAGATTCTTCATTCTTGAGATGAACTAAGAATTCTACCAATTCTAGGGTAAGCTTATAAGGAATAACATCTAAAAAATGCTTGACATAGTTGATGATTGTAATGAACATCACTTATCATATGAGCGAGAATAGGACACCTGCACTATCTGCCCAGTGTAGTTTATAGTTGCCCAAAATTTATTGAAGTGGTTTGTATTTCTTACATCACTTTACTGGTTGGCAGACATTTCAGGACTCATTAATTGCGGCTGGAGCAGGACTAGCTATTGTTGATGCTGTGGTAAGATCCAGTTATTGCATCATGTGTAATCCGTAAAGGATCTATTTGGTGTTGAGCAAAGTCATGGGGACCAACTTTTACTAACCATTTTGTCCTACCAATTTAATTACTTTCTCATTCGAAAGTAAAATTACTAGGTTTAACAATGGATACTGCATACATTACCCTTGTAGCATTCCCAACCACATACTTTGACTGCGCGTTTGGTTGTTGGTAATAAATGGTAGTAATGAGAATGAGTTTGAGTTTTGATCTTCATGAAATGTGTTTTGTTGTTACCATGGTAATGAAGATCTCATCCTTAAACATATATTTTTCTTCGTAATTTTCAATAACCACCTAATACCATCTTCCCAAGTGGTCGAGGCTGGGAATAAATTTTGGGAAGAGAAAGAAAGGTTAGAGTATGACAAGCATCACATAAACCTTGTTAAGTAATTTTTCTAATGTAAATTACAATAAATTTACATTAACATACCAATCATTTAATACAATAACCAAATGGGCCGTGAGGGTAACTATGTACTATATATATTGTCTTTTCCTGATATTATGCTACTATGAAGCTAGTTACTTGTTAAACAAATGGTTTTGTCCAATTAACTAACTAAATTGTACCAGGGCATTTTAGGTGGCTGCATCTAAAAATTCGCCAGAGCCTCCTTGTGGATTTGCTTTGATAAGGCCTCCTGGTCACCATGCTGTTTCAGCAGGGCCTATGGGCTTTTGTGTTTTCGGGAACATTGCTATTGCTGCCCGTTATGCTCAACGAATACATGGACTAAAGCGTGTTTTTATCATTGATTTTGATGTTCATCATGGCAATGGCACACATGACGCATTTTATGAGGATTCAGATATTTACTTCCTTTCAACTCATCAGGTGAACCTCTCTTTTTGTTGTTTTGCGTAATTGTTATTCACAAAAAAAAAAAATTACTTGGTGTAACTTGATTGTTTGTGGCTTTCCACTTGTTTACTTCATGAAATATGACAGTTATGTACTATTGGGCTATTATGTTAATGGGAATATAGGTTATACGTATTGATATTGTTACTCATTGCTGATTAGCCTTATGTAGCTGTAGACTTGTAGGTGGAAAGAGGTAAGGAAATGGTAAAAAGGAGGAACATTAATTTTGTGAAGAAATGGAATAGCTAGTGATTGTGTAAACTTTTATTCACAAGTGCAAGGATTTAGTTAGTGTGTGTGTTTGGTCTTCACTTGTGGGTTTTTCCTGTGAAGAAACGCTACTAGATGTAACTGATCAATGATATTAGATTCATTTTGGATGTATTTTAAGTACAGTATAGGGTATAGATATACGTATTGATATTGTGGTCTCTGGTAATCTATTATCCTCTTATGTTCTCGTTATTGTCACTTGGAGGTGAGACTGAGCCTGAGACCTATTTAATCACTCCTACATACTTCAAATTGGTTACCTATCTGTTTCCCTATGTACTAACCCTCTTATGATTCTCTAGAAAAAAACATTAATTGTGTGATTCTAAAACATTCTCAGAAGGCACGACCATAGTATAAAAACAAGGTTGCATTGCATCGCGTTGATCGCGTTGTAAAGATTTTTAAAAACAACAAAATGATATTTCTCGCGCTGTAAAGGTGTAAAAAATTGCGATTTGGACCGTATCAAGGGATATCTTTTGGTTTTGACCGATGCCTAGGCGTTGCGACAAACGCATCACTCTCGTTACCGCATCACCGTTTCGTTACCGCAATCGCAACTGTTACTGCATTTTTACTCCATGGACACGACTACATGAGGGACGAGATAACTATAAGCTTCTCAATGACCAGATGATCAAAGTAAAGCTAATAACACACATTTCGTTTCCAAGCTTTCATATTTAAATCTTTTAGTTACTTTTATTTGAATAAAGGTGATAGTTAGACAATTCAAAAGATTAATTTCAATTGGATTTTGGTCATGATCAAAATGTTCTTAGTCGAACTTTTAATACGAGGTTACATCTAGCTAGTTATATTAACGATGTTTCAACTTTCAACATAGGATGGAAGCTACCCGGGTACGGGTAAAATCCATGAGGTCGGATGTGGACTAGGTGAAGGCACATCATTGAATTTACCACTGCCTGGAGGCTCTGGAGATATTTCTATGAGAAGAGTCTTCGATGAAGTCATTGTGCCAAGTGCTCAAAAATTCAAGCCAGACATAATCCTAGTGTCTGCTGGGTGAGTGAACTGTTATTTTTTTCCATGGCGCTATTGTGAAACTAAATAATTGTCTTACTCTTTGCATATCTGACAAATTTTGTGGTAACCAAACATTAGGGATGTGCCCACATAGTGTTTTTGCCTCATTAAACCAGTTACAACTACCTTTAACTATTACCCTGAAATACGCTTTTTTATATACTATGTACTATATTAGAAATTTGCTTATTTTGAAATGTTTCTTATTGTTTTGTGTGTAGTTATGATGGACATGTCTTGGATCCTTTAGCAAGCCTTCAGTTCACAACAGGAACGTACTACATGCTTGCTGCTCACATAAAACAATTAGCCAAAGAACTTTGTGGAGGACGCTGTGTGTTTTTCTTGGAAGGAGGATACAATCTTGAATCTCTTTCTTATTCAGTGGCAGACTCATTCCGTGCTTTGCTAGGAGAGCCTAGTCGTGCATCTGAGTTTGATAATCCGGCATTTTTGTACGAGGAACCTTCGACCAGGATCAAACAAGCAATTCAAAAGGTCAAGGCCATACATTCCTTGTAGAATGAAGAAACTAGGTGCAATGTCTTGTATTGGCTGTGTATTGTGTATTTATTGTATCAAATAACCACAAAAGGATTTGAGACATAATCTTTGTGCGACACTCCTTACATATCATAAAAGCAAAAACATGAAAGATATATGAAATATGTAGTTTTTTTGACATTAAACACCTGTATGGCCTGTTTGGCTATTCATGTTCTCATTGAGCGTATTACACACACGATTTTTCCCCTCTACAATTCAACGAAAACAAACGATGAGACTCTAAGTTCAGCTTTATTGTTACAGGAGCAACAGCCTAGTTCTATATATACATGATCAATACCTTCATAAGGTGCCTAAAACTAAAATTTGTTCATCTCGTATTGTATTCTATAACCTCAAGTACCAACTGCTTAAATAGTTAGTTTGGTTCATCTTCTTCAGGGTCATGCAAAACCACTCCTCTAACTTTAGCTCTGCATATTAAAAAAAGTTGATCATAATGATATGCAAATGAAAATTAACAAATAACAATGTAAATAAACTACAAATTGGGGAGCAAAAGGGCGAGTTAGACACACCTACGGTATGCTGGTACCACACGTTGAGCAACTTTTGTAGATTGGTCTTCGGAAGTTGGTTGCTTATCTAGGATGAAAAAGTGAATTTAGCAAGTCATTTTTTGTTCCCTAAAGTAGTTTTCAGGCTGAAGTAACAATTAGGGTAGCAAAATTATCCGCTCCAGTGTAATTGGGTAATAGCGCTTCATTTTAACAAAATAGATGGTCAATTATAGCGAAGATTCAAATAATTTTCTCTTGAAAATTAATTTCTCTCCATTTCCTTGTTTTTTGTTTGGGAAGGGGACGTGGAGGTGGTCAAACAAAAGTTTGTCCCTGGACATCTGTTTTCTCCTAAGATAATCAGCAATCTGGATACAACTCCAACGTTAACAATAAGAAATTACCAGATGCCAAGGTGAGTCATGCCTCACAAATAAAGGCTGCTACTAAAGAAGGTTCAGACTGCAAAAGGTACTAAATGTGTAGCAAACTAGTTGAGTGCAGTACAGCTCCACAAGGAAAACTGAAAAAGCATAAGAGCAGCCATAAATTGGGTTGTGAACAACAATAAAAGACTGCTCCATGAATAAGCTAAGGATGAAGGACAAATGCAAGCAATCAAGAACCTCACATCAAGACTTGCATTTCTAAGGGATGTGAGCAACAATCAAAGAGTGTGTTAGAGCAAATGCTCTTTCTTTGAAGATTCTAAAACAAAGAATGAAAAAAATTGCAACAACAAAATGAATTAACACACCAAGAATTAGAAAGTGGGAAAAATTCTAATATCAGAATGATATTATACTATAAAACCCCACCTAAAGAAATAAAGACACTTTATTGATTTAGAGTTCTTGATTTACAATGTATTAATCCAACTCCAACTATGGAGAATGAAAATCTATAGAGATTTCAAAGGGAAATTAAAAATCCCTAATTTCACCCTAAAAACCCTAAAATTTTGTGGTTCGCTCTAACTACATTAATCTCAATATATATATATATATATATATATATATATATATATATATATATATATATATATATATGGAATACTAAGAAAAACATAAGCAAGTCCCGTTTCAAAAACAGAAGCTAACAGAAGTGACGATTGAGCTTGAAGCAGCAGGTCGAGCAAAGAGGCTCAAGGGAGTCGAACAGGCTGCGGCAACATTCTGACCTTGTGCAATCGACTTCTATTGTTGAGTCCCTTCATATGCAGCAACAACAACCACTTATCTTAATTACACCATACTCCACAAACCAAGACCAAGTGAGATTATGAGAGTCAATTACACAATAAATCTCCACCTTGATGAAATAATCTCAATTCCGCCAAAACACTACTTCAATCAATCATCTTACAAAAAACAAATTCATCCATAACGATCCTCCCAAAAAAGCCATCATCAAGATGTACCCACCTCAAAGAGGTACACCTCCCTTAAAAGGGAGTTAACCCATGACTAATGAAACTAAGCAAATGAGTTTGAGCCAAGCTCAAACACATCACCAACCAAGGACAACCACAACTCCAACCATAAGCCTATTGTATATATAGGAGCAAGAACCCTACCCAAGACAACCAAGCCTCAAGCTATAGTCTTGAAAATGCAACAACCTCCTATCAATGCAAACTATCCTATGACTACACATGAGACCACATCCTCCCAATTATCCCTTACCAACTAAGTAGACACGCCATTGATCTATCACATTGCTATATCCATGAAATCTCTACCTTCATCCAAATCCATCATATCACCCCATGAATATGATAATCATTCCTTCAAGGTACACAAAGGAATGACTTTACCTAAAATAGGTGCACATACATCATCAACTTCATCCCACTTAGCTAGAGTAACACCACTACCAACATCCATCTATCATTAAACCTTTCACTTAACTCAACAACAAGAATAAAATCGTCATCATTATCACCATGAACAATAGACACCGAATCTTAAGTTTCCATACTCCACAAACCAAGACCAAGTGAGATTAAAGAGAATCATATACACAATAGACTACACCATGACTACGCTAAGGATGAAGAACAAATGCAACCAATCAAGAACCTCGCTTCAAGACTTGCATTTTTGTGGAAAAGAGAGGAAGTAGTTTGAAAGCAACATATCCTAGTCAAGTGTGCAATGTGCAACATAACCTAGTCTTGGCTAGTGTTGTTATTTGATGGTAGTTTTTATCATGAGGACACGGTGTCACTCATATTTCTCTCTGTGAAGGGCTCTTTATATTCAGGGCAATAAAATAGACCACATTCCTCTGGCACTCTCTTTAGAGGGATATGGGCATGGATTGTGTGGTACCTTTCCCCACTCGAACCCTGTCTACGAATGAGATACTGGGTTAATGAGCATAACTATGACTATGTCAGGGTAAGGAAAAACTTGATGGTGTAGGAATATATTTCACAATAATCAGGTAAAAGCTTTGTCAAAAAAAAAATATTCAGCAAACAATTCCAAAGTGGTAATAAACCAATATGTTTCGACCTATAGGATACTGGCTACAAAAAGATTAAATATTTATCCATACAAAGAAAATACCTAAAGAGTTCAGTGCAGCAGTGACAGATGAAATGTCAGAGTTTAGAGAAGCTATATTTCCAGTCTCAGATGCTTTCCTTTTGATCATTTGCCTCTTCCCCTAAGCAGAAAAAAAGAAATGTCAGGTGATTCAAAGAAAAGAATATACAAGGATCGATGCAGATGCCACAACACATGCCACCATTGCTTATATCTAAATATAGGTCAGAAGAGCAATAATGGTAATAGTATTGAGATGAGACGAGCATGTAATATTGTAATGGAAGTCCCATGCCAATGTCCCCTCCATGTTTATCAAATACATTATCAGACATATTCTTTTTCCTATTTTTCCATAACACTTGATATCATATCTAATGTCATAATAATGATTGGTAAATCAAAAAATGAAACTTCAGCATAATAGCACTATCGGCTCATTTTGTAGCTGGTACTAAATGGTGGTAAATTGGTAATAGAAATACTTGGTAGTGTAAATTTTCATGAAATGTACTATGTTATTCCCATGGTGATGAAAATTTTATCGTAAAAAAGTTAGATTGTTCATAATTTTCAATTACAAACTAATAGCACCTCTACAAATTGAATTGCATTGGAATTTGAAGAAAACGAGATGATTGAAGTAGAATAAGCATGCCCATTAAACTTGTCAAGAGACGTTCCTACCAAAATTACACTTTCCATTATAATTTTCACCATTTAATACTGACAACCAACTGGACCGTAAATTAACATTTGTATAGGACTCTTCTCACTAAAGCCATGTTCAAATTTTACCACCTTTTAACATATGTACATCACCTACCATATAAGAAGATACTATAAATGGTAGATCGTCCCATTTAGAAAAGGAAACAAATGGCATATCAATTGGATGGGAAGAAATACTAGATTTAATTCAAGACAAATGACAACAAAGTAGACACAATCACACAATAATCAAAGATCCCACATAATCCAAGTATACGCATAATTGCTAGCAATAACAAGGCGTAAATTTGTGAAAGCATTTAGGACAACGATAGATGAATGCATATTCTAACAATGGCCATTCTAACAAGTGTGAGCCATTAGTTTACAAGGTTAGGACTCGAAAGATGCAGATTAACCAACAAAATATGAGTTATGGGTCAAACAGATATAAAACATACCTTTTCTGCAAATCCCAGTTGGGTTATTTGACTGCAGTTCTCTTGCTCTGGATAAACAATCAAATCAAACGTTCTTCATTGACAATTGCATAAAATATAGGCATGAAGACACTAGCTTGAATAAAAAAAATCAATAAATCATAGCATCATACAGTTTTCCAACAAAAGCACCAAAAATCCACAATGTAACAATTTTTTAGCTTTTCATTTCAATTTCAATGGTCGAAATCAAACATCTCATATTTAATATCTGCATTTTACTAGTAATGTGTTGATACAACATGCTCCAGTCAAAGAGTCTAAAAAAATTGCCCAACTCCAATGACAACATAGATAATTTTGCACAGAGCTATATCCAGCATAACAAAGAGTCTCCCAAAAAGCCATATCTGGAGAAAATATGAATCTAGATAAATGCTTAAAAACCTAGCTTTCCCATCACAAAATAAAACCATGCTTAGTCAACTGTAAGTTGACCTGCATACTACTACCTACAGGTATTGACCACTTAGCTTCTACAACATTCTGATGCATTTAAATCCCCAAAAGCTCCATAAATCATGACTACTATATCTGGCTATTGTTTACTTCTCTTGTTTCCTGTGTACCTTTTGAAGTGTCTGGCAATCACGAATCCTAACTATAGAGAAAAGGCTCAATTAGACTAGAATTGATAACAAGGAATTCATACAAACAATTTTTTCTAAACTACATAACTTTAACACAGTCAAAACTAATATACATATGTATGATAATGATTATAGTGAAGAAGAACGGACAAGAAAGGTAAAAAATAAAATCTCAAAAATTTTAGTCAAAACATATTATGATGTTAAACATAGCGCAAAAATGTGCTAGCGGTCACGATATAGTAACATACAAAACGATGTGTTAACGGGAGTGGTAGGTTATGGTAACGTTGAATATCAACCAAAAGATGAGGTATCCCTCAAAAAAGCACAAAACGCGATTCTTTACACCTTACAATGCGGGATTTATCGGTTTTGTTTTTTTAAAAACCTATATAGTGCAGCCAATGCAACGCGGCCTTGTTTTCGCACTATGCTGTTAAGGTGCTTCAATCTCCCAACACTTGATATGGTCCAGAACTTGAAAATTAACAGCTAGTAATTAATATTAAATCAAAAGGAAGATCAACTTGATTATATCAACAATCATAACCAATCCAATAAAGACTCCAATGAGTTATGGGCAGTCAAAACTTGTATAGATGTAAGCATACATGAATATGAAAAGACACTAGTCATACACACACACTACACTACTCTTCTAGTTTTATATAATACTCTTTACGACCAAAGGGAAGCATTATTACTTCATATAGAAGGACTATGTGGATGTTAGGATTTTGGGATAACCAATAAGCTTATTCACATTATGCAGAGACATATTCACAAAAGCTAAAATGATGAAATTAACACATTCCACATACAAAAACCATGTATCTAACTGAAAACAAGGATGGCTTGCAAATGTGAAGAATAAACAACCTTTTTCAAATAAATTTTGCAGGATATCATAGGCTTTATAGAGCTCCAATGATAAATTTGCCACAGCTTCATCCGCAGCAGCAGGTCCAAGCTTAGTAAGTGAAATCGACATTAGGGGCAAGCCTTTTGCTTTCCGAGCAACCAATTTAGCAGATGCAGCTGCGATGCAGATAAAATTGATTATTTAAAATTCTGGAACTTCAGTCAAAAGGAAATGTAATGTCGTTATTGTAAAGTCAAGGGTCAAACATGGAAGGACGAATAATTCAAATGTAAAGTATGCCACAAATTCAGGTCAAATGCAGATAAATAGTACCATGATCACATAGCAAGAGAAGTCAGACGATGTAGGTCAAGAAATAAAGTCGGCCAGCAATAATTTTAAAAATAGAATTATGGGAAAATGCATAGGCAAGAGAAAGCAACTAAGAGCGTTTTGAACAGCATTAGAAATTAGAACTTAAAAAAATTGTGGTAACTGGTAAGACACAAATTTCACTAAAACAAATATTAGCCAAGATAATACTTTTGACAAATGAAGTAAATAGGTTAGGACAAGAGCATAACTATTTATTAGATGGAGCTAAAGATTTATAGATCTTTCATTTTCAAGTAAAATGAACTATTATAAAATGGCTCACTAAATAATGTAAGCATTTTTGTAAGTTAAGGATGATCTTTTCTATGGAGGATCAATCAGAAATAACCTCTTTGTTTATAAGATTGGTACATCAAACCCCCAGACCCCATTTACTAGAAAGGCAAAATGATGGATGATTCAACCAAAAGATTGGGTGCATCTAACAAAAGTTATACCAGAAAAAGAGAGACAATGCACTACCTTTTAATTTAGGCTGCCAATCCAAAACAATCTTCACATCTTTTGCTTTTAGAGAAGAAGTTACATAATTTATAAACTCAGACCATGAACCACCAACGCCTATGCTATCCCTCTACACATAAATGTAACCAAGTTAATTAAAGTATAACAGTCAGCAATTTATGAAATGCAATGAGGTTTTATAATATGTCAGCTCATCATATGCCGAGTCTCACACAATTTGAAGGGGATAAAGAAACTAGCAAAATGTATCTAGCACAAAGCTTGGTTTTTACAACTAACAAAAGTACATATAAATTTCTCCGTTCAATCTGGAAAACTTTATGGATTTTTCCTTGATCCATTTTAAGTGTCCAAACAAGATACTCAACAGGATTACATAAATACTTTCGACAAAGAAAAACCAACTAGTAACATTGAATAAGCAATGAGCGGCCAACTAACCCTAATTGTAGTGATAATAAATATTTTAACTTTTTTAGTATAAACCGAAATGGTTGCTATAAAAAATTCTGAAAAAATTTAACTAGAATTAGTCCATTAGTCAATGTATATTTTGTTACTACTTATCTAATAAATTAGTTCCAACAGTATAGGTATAGTAAAGCGTATTAAGGATAATGATAATAACATAGAAAATATTGTTGGAGATATAACAATCCGTCCCGAGGAGGAAAAAACAAAGATTTATGCAAAAATAAAGAAATCAGAGGTTGAGAGGGCTTTAAAGAGAACGACGTTAATAAAAGTGGTGGGGCCAAATAATATATCTATTGAGGTAAGGAGATGCCTAGAGCCGAATAGAGTTATTTGACTAACTGATTTATTCCACAAGATTTGGAGGAATAAGATACCCTATGAATAGAGAAAGTACTCTAGTACCCATTTACAAGAACAAAGGAGATGTTCAGATTGCTCTAAATACCAAGTAACAAAACCCATGAGTCACATTATGAAGTTATGAGGGAATGTCCAACGGAAGCAATTCATCTAATGAGACAAATGATTGAGTATTATAGAGTTAAAATAAAAATACATTAATATAGTGCAAAATATGCATTGAAAAGTGAAGGAAAATGTAAAGTCATGTGGAGAGGCAACACAGGACTTTCAATCACAATTGGCTTTCACCAAGGTTCGGTCCTAAGCCATTTTCTTTTTTGTAGCAGTCTAGATGAGATACCTCAATCGTTCTAAGGAGACGTGCAATGGTTCATGTTGTTTGCAAACGATTATCTTTTGATAGATGAGACCACAAAAGGGGTAAATGTTATGCTGGATTGATGGAGACGAGAGTTGACATTTCAAGGATTTAAATTAAGTCAGAGAAAGACGGAGTGCATAAAGTGTCACTTTTAGCACAAAAGAGATAAGTAGAGACACTATAAAGTTGGAAAAGAAAGCCATCGCTCCAAGTAGATGCTTCAAATGCATTGGGTTCATATTTTTGAGCAATAGGGATATCCAACAAGATATAACCCATAACATTAAGGGTGGCTGACAAAAAATGGAGAGCGCTACTAGGATATTACTTGGTCGAGGTGTACCTCAAAAGCTAAAGGAAAACTTTAATCAAACAGCCAATAGACCATCATTACTATATAAATTAAAATTTTAGGCTTTTGGAAAGGATTATAGTAGGAATTGGGAATAGCACAAATGCAAATACTTCGATGGATGAGTGAGCATATTTTGAGAGATATATTTCAAAACGAAGATACAATAAGTGCTTAAGAGTCGCAAATATTGAGGAAAAGATGAAAGAAAATTGTTTAAGATGTTTTGAGCATGTGCAAAAACGAAGTTTTAGCAAACTTGTAACGAAGATATATTGTTGGAACTCGGGAGATTTAAAAATAGGATAAGGAAGACAAATGACCAAAAGGGTTGTAGTAAAAAGGGATAAGAAGAATTAAGAGTTACGGGTCGAGACGGTAGGAAATCAAAATGAATGGAAAAGAAGACAGTCGACCCTAATCTTTTGGGATGGCATTGTTGTTGTCGGGAGGCAAACTATTAATAAAAGGCAGCATCTTATGCAGTAATGAATTTGTTAATACTTCACCTCTTCAGTCTTCACCCTCTTCATGCTTTTATTACAGATCGATCACAACTATAGCTTTTTCATCATCAATATCTCATCTCAAATCGCCCTTCCATATAATAAAATTGACAAGCCGTAATTATGACAATCAAACCACAAACACCTCAAAAAGTCCATAAAAAACTATACATAGATGTTGTCCAACCCCAACGTTTGGTTATATGTCTATCTTAGCCATAGCCCATAACAGATCCTCTTACACAACACGTGACACTAAAACAACTCAAGAAACATAGTTCTTAGCATGTTGGATCCATGAATCCCTACTTCACTCATGTCTAACAAGACATATAACATCTAAGCAACATAAGCCATGGTTTATAATCAATAGTTTAATATAAAAGTAAAGAAAGAAACTTGTGTTACTACTCAAAAAATACATCTAAAATCCTAATATCTTTCTGCAAAAGTAAAGTGGTAACATCTTAGAGGGTGTTTAGTTCGGAAGAAAATGCTTTACTCGAATACTATTTTTCTAAATTTCCAATTTAAAATGGTTATCTACGGTGGAAAAAAAAATTTTCATTCCATTATAAACATTTTACTTCAAAACATGGACGAACCAATTTTTCTCTACTCTCTAACTGCCAATATATCAATTTCTTCCAGTTTAGCACATAGTGTTTCATTAACCCAAACAAAACAAAACAAAAAAAAAAAAAAAAGAACTGCATTTTCATTTTTCATTGGAAAATCAACAAAATACCACTCGTTGCAATGCTGAAACTAAGAAATGCCCATTTGTACTGGCATTGGCCCCAAAATGTTGGCACCTATATTCCTGACATCCAAATTTCATATACCAAAGACTTGATGTTTAAAACCCTTTTCTCAAACCTCAATTTTTCAAGTCTTAGCTCACCAAAAGTTAAAAAAACAAGCAGGAATTAAAACGAACATAACCATAATATCATATATTGATTGTCAAATTCAAATATATATATATATATATATATATATATATATATATATATATATATATATATATATATATATATATATATATATATATATAAGTACTATGCAATAAAAAGAATTAAAATAAAAATTCAATCAAAGTATTATCAAAAATTATTTCACATTCCTTTTGTATACAGTGAATATGAGAATTTTGCACAACGGTTGAAATCTTTATACATAAATAATAAATTAAAAAAATAGCTTAAACTTAGTTCTAAGGAAATTACAGACAAAAAGAAATGGGAAAGAAAGAACGAACTGGGAAAGAAAGAATACAAACCAAGTCATCGAGTTGGTGAAGAGAGCGACGACCTTCCCAAGTGTAGGTACGAAAATTAGTGACATGAAAAACAAGGTGAGATCGACTATTATCTGCAAATACCCTGTATATATATGTGTTGTTTAACTCCTCAACTCCGCCGCCATTTGAGGTAGAAGAATGTTTTAACTCCGGTTTTGCTTCGCCGAAAATGGGCTTAAAATCTTTCAAATCAAAACCCATTCTTTGATGTTTGAACCCCGGGAATTTCAAGACGGTGCGTAATGGAATGGAAAATTGCAAATTTGATGATAATCATTCAACTCTAATTTTGCTGGCTCATGTTCTCAAGCTCTCAACTCTCAACTCTCAACTCTCAAATCCTTCAAAAAGTATCATGTCTGCAGGAGAATTGAGGTTTTTTTTTTTTTTTTTTTTTTTTTTTTTTTTTTTTTTTTTTAATTTGACCAAGCAAGAAATTAATTTAATTCTGGGAAAATTTGAAAAAAGTAAGATAAATAAACAACTTAATTCTAAAAATAAGGTTCGTGAAAACTTATTTTCCAAAATAAGTGTCCGTACATCCAAGCCTAGCCTCGGGATAAGTCGCTGTTAGTAACAGCGAAAGAGGAAAAAAAAAAAAGAAAAATAAAAACCCAAAGTCGCGATTAGTAACAGCGAATGAGGAAAAAAAAAATTAAAACCCCAAAGTCGCTGTTAGTAACAGCGATTTTAAGGTTAACTGATAACTTCTTAATCTCGTAGGTTGAAATGAGGAAAAGTCCTATTACTAACAGCGACTTTGGGGTTTTTTTTTTTCTTTTTTTTTTTCCTCTTTCGCTGTTACTAACAGCGACTTATCCAAACCAGTGGTTTGGATGTACGGACGCTTATTTTGAGAAATAAGTTTTCACGGATCTTATTATGGGACATAAGTTGTTAAAATGTCTTATTTTTTTCAAATCTTCTAATTCTGGCTCCCTTTGGTTATGGACTTATGGTCTAGGTTGCACTAAAACGGACACGGACACGGACACGGACACGACACGGGTACGGAAAAACGCCAACTTAAAAATGGCGGACACGGGGACACGAAAATGGTAATATAAAAAATATATCAAATTAAAGATAATTTTACAATCTTTCATTTGATATTTGTAAATAAACACTTTAAAAACATAAAAATGACATAAAATGCAAATAAGTACCAAATAAACCACATGAGTATTTAAAATAAGTCATACAAATTCAAAAAAAAATTTAAAAATCAAATTATAAACACATTAAAAAACCACAATTAAGAATTGAACTCTTAAGAAAAAATCACATTAAAATTTATAGCCTGATGGGCTCTTGTGTGAGGAGACATGTTAGAGTATATAAGATATCAATTTAAGATTTTGTTTGAGATGGTTTATTGACAAATTTTGACTGCTAATACGGGGCCATCTCACAATAAAACGGTCTCACAAGACTCGCTGTAAATTAAACACAAATTCTTGTGAATGATGGTCACTTTGAGAGACCATCTCTAATTGGCCGGCCTATTATATATTTTTTAAAATATTGTAAGTAGGCATTAAAAATGATATAAATAGACATTCATGATATTGAAAGTAGGTATTAAGAATACCGTAAACAAGCATTAAGAATAATATAAGTAGGTATTAAAAAATACGATAAATAACATTAATTTTTAAAAAGACGGTTATTCAAAAGAATTAGCCGAATAAAATGGGGTGTTTCGGAATCATGGTGGTCCATTCAAACGAAGGTAAAGCCATAAAGTAAAAAACAATACAAAACCCCTGAAATCCCCTCCCTCCAACACAACTTCCTCATTCCCAAGCAGTGTACTATAAAAACACTTTATTCTCCCCAAATTCCTCCAATTTTCCCCCTTTTCTTCTCAATCCTCGAATTTTCAACTGAATTCAGTACAAAAATGGAAGCCAAATCATCATCATCTTCTGTGACAATGAAGAAACCAACATTAACACCGAAAGCCGTAATATACCAGAAATTTGGTGACAAAGCTTGAGGAAGTTCAGGAAGAATCTCCTCAAAATGGGTGTCCTGGTTTGGCTGCTGTAGTACTCGGTTTTTAATTTTTTATTTTTTTTACTTTTTTTATTTTTTTAAAATAACACACGTGTCCTTGCCGTGTCCGTCGTGTGTCCTTGCCGTGTCCACGTGTCCGAAAAAATATTAAAATATTGGACACTTCATTTGGCGTGTCGGACACAGATTTTCGCGTGTCCGTGTCCGACACGCGACACGCGAGTTGAGTGCCGTGTCCGTGTTTCGCAGCTTATGGTGTACATCTTTTGTCATGCAAATTATAATTTTAATTCTCATTTTACTTTTTAACACAAAACTATCTACACCAGTTATATGTATAAATTAATACTGTAATTTTAATAATTGTGATACATTATGCAGTATATTATTATACTCATCTAATTTATTCAATTTAACTATAAATAAATGATAGACAAAGATACTTTAATGGTAGATATAATGGTCAAGTAACATGACATTTGATTTTGACTCAAGATCAAATCTCATGTTATTTATTTGGCCAATAATTGATTTCTATTTGACAAACACTCTTTAGTTGTGACATTTGAAAATTTTCAAACTTTTTAGTATACTAATTGTGAGGCCGCATATTATACACATGCGGTCCCCCAAGGAACCCTTTTAAAATTAAAATTTTCGTTTAAAGCATAGTATTTAACCTTAACCATATTGTGTTATATTAATTCAACCTATCAATTTCACAATGTCATCACCTTAATATCTTCTGCAGAAACAATGCACATGAATATTTACATTGCAAATTCAAGAATAAACACATCTGCACTTAACATAAAAAGTTATAAGAATGAAGAGCCTTGTTTGAAAAAACAAAGC